>NC_034176.2:20142177-20417177 GCF_002021735.2 Oncorhynchus kisutch | reverse complement strand
CTCCCAATGAAACAGAGGAGCAGGAAGTAATCCAGATCTTAGATTTCCCCACCATAGTTGGTAAACAAGACCAGCTTCTGAATGAGTGTGGAATACACACAATACTCATGTGAACCAGCTCTATACATTTTCATACTCATTTGTGTCATCATTCTGTTAACTGGTATGTGTTTGTGGCTTTGCAATTGGTACGGACTCATTCTTCCCCCACTGAAGTTGCATACTGCACCTCAGAGCTAAGTTTCCTTAGTGTAAGGTAGCCGGGTAGCCTAGTGGTTAGAGCGTTGGACTAGTAACCGGAAGGTTATGAGTTCAAACCCCCGAGCTGACAAGGTACAAATCTGTCGTTCTGCCCCTGAACAGGCAGTTAACCCACTGTTCCCAGGCCGTCATTGAAAATAAGAATGTGTTCTTAACTGACTTGCCTGGTTAAATAAAGGTTAAAAAAAAATATATATATATTGGAATGCAAACGTATTACTGTATCAAATCAAATCAAAAGTTATTGGTCACATACACATGGTCAGCAGATGTTAATGCGAGTGAAGTGCTTGTACTTCTGGTTCTGACAGTGCAGTAATATCTAACAAGTGATCTAACAATTCCCCAACAACTACCTAATACACACAAATCTAAAAAGAGTGAATTAGAATATGTACATATAAATATATGGATGAGCAATGGCCTAGCGGCATAGGCAAGGTGCAATAGATGGTATAAAATACAGTATATACATATGATATGAGTAATGTAAGACATGTAAACATTATTCAAGTGGTACTATTTAAAGTGGCATTATTTAAAGTGACAAGTGATCCATTTGTTAAAGTAGCCAGTGATTGGGTCTCCATATAGGCTGCAACCTCTCTGAGCTAGTGATTGCTGTTTAGCAGTCTGAGGGCCTTGAGATAAAAGCTGTTCTTCAGTCTCTCTGTCAAAGCTTTGATGCACCTGTACTGACTTCGCCTTCTGGATGGTAGCGGTGTGAACAGGCAGTGACTCAGGTGGTTGTCTTTGATAATCTTTTTTGCCTTCCTGTGACATTGGGCCTGTAGGTGTCATGCAGGGCAGGTAGTTTGCCCCCGGTAATGCGTTGTGCAGACCGCACCACCCTCTGGAGAGCCTTGCTGTTGAGGGAGGAGCAGTAGCTGTACCACGATGTGATAAAGCCAGACAGGATGATCTCGATTGTGGATCTATAAAAGTTAGTCAGGGTTTTGGGTGACAAGCCAAATTTCTTCAGCCTTCTGAGGTTGAAGAGGCACTGTTGTGCCTTCTTCACCACACTGTCTGTGTAGGTGGACCATTTCAGTTTGTCGTTGATGTGTATGCCGAGCGAGGAACTTAAACTTTCCACTTTCTCCACTGCTGTCCCTTCGATGTGGATAGGGGGGTGCTCCCTCTGCGGTTTCCTGAAGTCCACGATCATCTCCTTTGTTTTGTTGATGTTGAGTGAGAGGTTGTTTTCCTGACACCACACTCCGAGTGCCCTCACCTCCCTCTAGGTCTCGTCATTGTTGGTTATCAAGCCAACTACTGTTGTGTAGTCTGCAAACTTGATGATTGAGTTGGAGGCGTGCATGGCCACGCAGTCGTGGTTGAACAGGGAGTACAGGGGGGGGGGGGGGGGGGTGAGCACGCAACCTTGTAGAACCCCAGTGTTGAGGGTCAGCAAGGTGGACATGTTGTTTCCTACCTTCACCACCTTGGGGGCGGACCGTCAGAAAGTCCAGGACCCAATTACATAGGGCGGGGTTGAGGCCCAGGGCCTCCAGCTTGATGATGAGCTTGAAAGGTACTATGGTGTTGAATGCTGAGCTGTAGTCAATGAACAGCATTCTTAGATAGGTATTCCTCTTATCCAAATGGGATAGGGCAGTGTGCAGTGTGATGGCGATTGCATCGTCTGTGGACCTTTTGGGGCGGTATGCAAACTGAAGTGGGTCTAGGGTGACCTGCAAGGTGGAAGTGATATGATCCTTGACTAGTCTCTTAAAGCACTTTATGATGACAGAAGTGAGTGCTATGGGGCGGTAGTAATTTAGCTCAGTTATCTTTGCCTTCTTGGGTACAGGAACAATGGTGGCCATCTTGAAGCATGTGAGGACAACAAACTGGGATAGCGAGTGATTGAATATGTCCATAAATACACTAGCCAGCTGGTCTGCGCATGCTCAGAGAACGCAGCTAGGGATGCCGTCTGGGCCAGCAGCCTTGCGAGAGTTAACACATTTAAACGTTTTACTCACGTCGGCCATGGAGAGGGAGGGGGGGGGGTGCAGTTATTGTTAGCGGGCTGCAACGGTGGCACTATATTATCCTCAAAGCGGGCAAAGAAAGTGTTTAGTTTGTCTGGAAGTGTGACGTCGATGTCCATGACGTGGCTGGTTTTCTTTCTGTAGTCCGTGATTTCCTGTAGACCCTGCCGCCATCCATCCACGGTTTAGTTAGAGTAGCAGTGGTCGAGTGTATTACCCCGCGCGTAGTGCATTCAATATGCTGATAAAATTGTAGGTAGCCTTGTTCTCAACTTTGCTTTGTTAAAATCCCCAGCTACAGCTACAGGATATATGGTTTCCAGTTTCCAGTCCAGTGAAGTTCCTTGAGGGCCATCTTGGTGTCTTCTTGAGGGGGAATGTACACAGCTGTGATGGTAACTGACGAGAATTCTCTTGGTAGGTAATATGGCCTGCATTTGATTGTGAGGAATTCTAGGTCGGGTGAGCAGAAGGACTTGAGTTCCTGTATGTTGTTATGATAACACCATGAGTTGTTAATCATGAAGCATACACCCCCGCCCTTCCTCTTCCCAGAGAGGTGTTTATCTCTGTCGGCGCGATGCATGGAGAAGCCCGGTGGCTGAACCGATTCAAATTTAGTCTACCTTGTTGTCAAGAGACTGAACATTGGCGAGCAGTATACATGGGAGCAGCGGGCGATGTGCACGTCTACGGAGTCTGACCAGGAGGCCGCTCCATCTGCCCCTTCTGCGGCGCCGTTGTCTTGGGTCGGCTTCTGGGATTAGATCCATTGTCCTGGGTGGTGGTCCAAACCGAGGACCCGCTTTGGAAAGTCGTATTCCTGGTCGTAATATTGGTAAGTTGACGTCGCTCTATATCCAATAGTTCTTCCCGGCTGTATGTATATTAAACACAGCTACCGGCCTGGGCAATTTTCACATCTGGAAAAGTCCTGATTATGATTCTAACCATGAGGAAATCATGCACTCTCTGTGATGATGCTTATGACCTGGCGGTGTGATGCATCTGTGAGCTATCTACCGTCTTAGAGGGAGGAAGACAGAGACGATTGGCTGCGAAAGGAGAGCAGAAGAGAGAGGGTCTAGAAGATGAGTGCTAAGCGTTGCAGTTTTCTACCCCAGAAGGCATTGCAGATTAGTGAAAGATGGGGATGAATAAGAAAGAGAGACAGATAGGAGAGGGAAGGCGATAGCATTAGAGCAAGAGAGGGGGTGAGAGGAAGGAAAGGAAGAAATAGACATGTGTCCTTCCTGCACCAGGAGGGAGGCAGCAGTGGGGTAGAGTGGGGACACATTTCAGACTAATGAATACCTAACATAGGAACTAACGGGCCGGACAATCAGGGCCTTGTGTTGATGAAAAGTCATGAGTCTCCTTATGTACATTGCCATGGCTACGCAGACGCAACAGTGGCCAGACTGAATGTAATGAGAGAATAGAGATGGACCAGACACAGCTCCAACTCCCCCTGGATGGATCCCGATCTCCTATTAGGGCCACATCAGGGGATCAAGCACACTGTTTGTTTGGAACTCTGGGGGCTAGGAAAGGAGGAGAGAAGGGATGAGAGGAACAGGGAGAAGTGTTGAGTGTTGTATAGGAGCTGAGGGCTTTACTCCGTATGGGTGGGGGGGGGCACTGGCCAAATTGGTGCCTCCCCATTCTCATTGGATCAGAGCGCTGTCAATCTGGCTCAGATTGGAAATAAAAGGAGGTGGGTTTGTTCTGGCAGTTCAGTGGCTGACTTTAGGACCATGCGAACGCCTTTGAGCAGGCGAAGGCTGTGATTGGCTAGCTGGCTTTAGGACTATGCAGAGCGCAGCTGCAGTAAGTGACACTGAACAGCGTGATTTCTCTCTCAGTTGAGTTGACGAAAGCAGTGGAAAATGACTAGTAAACTACTGTTTGACTTGATAGGAAACTAAACTAGAGTTTTTAATTCTGGTGCTTGCAGCTCATTGCTCTATGACATGTGTTTGTCCTAGAATGTTATGTACAGTATGTACAGTATGTCCCTTATCAACTGAGGTGAATGAAGCTACAGCAGCCAAGGTGATAATAGAATTTTAGAGCTTTTAAATTGTGTAGAAGTACAGTAGGCCTAAATCCGCTTTCAAAATAATTATTGGGGGGGGAAAAAATTGCATGGAGGGGGAGTTACCACTGAACATGATGTATCTAACTTGAATATTTTCCATATTTTCATTTTTAAATGAATTTACTTGAATAGATTAGGGCAAAATAACATTTGAAACAGTTATTCAATACAATGCATCATAGTTCAAGCCACTTTTGAATGCTATTTGTGATAACAATTTCCGATTTCCCATGGCCACCTATGACTGGTTCTTGATCCCCGACTAAAATCAAAAGTTTATGGTCCCTATAGATCTGAAAGAACTGGATGGGAATTAACAATATAATGGCGACTCCGTCTAGTTTAATAGAGGGCTAAGTGGAGCTAGTACACCTTAAATTGGATCTGATCCTCAAATATCGTCTTTTTTTTCATATACCTCTGTATGTCCACGTTTCAATCTCAATGACAAACAACGGTGGGCTCTGTGACGGCAGATGTGATAATTGCTGTGTTTGTATCACTGACACACCGGCAGAATGTAAACAAGCTTAATTGTTTATTTGATTCTCCTCATTGACCTCCTTATGTATTTATGAGCAAGCGATGCGATCAACTGCATTTTTCACACAGGTAATTAGATTAGCAGGCATCTGAATAAAAGGCCCGGCACCCTGCGAACTTAATTCATTTTTTAACCAGAGCTCAGTCTAGCATGACTGGGATTGTTGCTGTTGTGTCTGTCTGTCTGTCTGTCCATCTGTTTGCTCTGTCTGTCTGTCCGTCTGACTGTCTGTCTGGGAACGTAGGTGTCTCATCTCTCTGATCGGTTGTACACCTTGTGTAAAGAAACATTATCTTCTGATCCCAGCTCTCATTTCACAGCCTGTTGACTATGATTACAGTGCAATTAACCTTTGTTTGGCAGTGGTAGCAGAGCTGTACAGTCAAAGTGACATATGTAGAGGAGAGTGTGAACCAACACTGTAGCTCACAGTTAGTTCTACGAAAGACATGGAAAGGCCACCAGAGACCACAGTTTTTTTTTATAAGTTATATTTAACCTCTGCTTAACCTGGGAATTCCCAGTGGATAGTGTTGCTATGTCAGATTTGTCTTTCCCATGATGGAGAGGCTGAGGCAAAACAGTTATTTGTATGAGGTGGAAAAATAAGATGGCAATCTCACCTTGATACAGAAAGTTTCTGTCAACTCAATAGGAAAGATATTAACAGCGTTTTGTCAGTTTGCTAGTAAATGTTGAGGTGACTACCAGTGTAGTGATGCCTGGAGAAGTTGGTATACTCAAATAAAAAAATCTATACAGCCTGCCAGGCGAAGGAAAAGCGCCATGTCTGAAAAATTATGAGAAACAGTGACATATTCTAAATGACCTAAAATGATAAACCCCATATTGGTCTTTCTAGGTCAGGCCAACCAAGCCGTACTGTGCAAGTAAACTAATAGTAGGTCTACTATTGAAATAGATAAATGAGGCTGTCAACTGAGTCAGAAATTCACAGATAAAAATGTTTATTATCAGGTTTTTGCTCTCAAAGTCATACTTTTTTAATAGAAAAATAACCGAATTGCAGGTTCTAAGTCCACAACAATAATTCAACCACATCAGGAGACCACTTTTACAGTATTTGAAATGTTTTAAAAGGTAGATGTTTGTGTATAGTTACCCTTTAATTCAAATCAAATCAAATTGTATTTGTCACATGCTTCGTAAACAACAGGTATAGACTAAAAGTGAAATGTTTACTTACCAACAATACAGAGATAAAATCTGAAAAATAACTGAAAAATGATAACACAAGGAATGAATCCACAATGATTAAGGATAACTTGGTTACATAAACAGGGTACCAGTGCAGAGTTGATGTGCAGGGGTACGAGGTACTTGAAGTAGATATGTTTTCAGTGTATTTGGAAAGTGTTCAGACCCCTTGACTTTTCCACATTTTCTAATGTTACACCCTTATTCTAAAATAGACAAAGTACACATTTCCCTCACCAATCTACATATAATACCCCACAATGACAAACAAAAATAGGTAATATTTTTTAAAGGAAATACCTGATTTACATAAGTATCCCTTTGAAATGAGACTCAAAATTGAACTCAGTTGCATCCTGTTTCCATTGATTATCCTTGAGATGTTTCTACAACTTAATTTAATTCCACCTGTGGTAAATTCAATTGATTGGACATAATTTGGAAAGGCCCATACCTGTCTATATAAGATCCAATGGTTGACAGTGCATGTCAGAGCAAAAACCAAGCCATGAAGTCAAAGGAATTGTCCGTAGAGCTCTGAGACAGGATTGTGTTGAGACACAGATCTGGGGAAGGGTACCAAAACATTTCTGCAGCAATGAAGGTCCCCAAGAACACAGTGGCCTCCATAATTCTCAAATTGAAGAAGTTTGGAATCACCAAGACTCTTCCTAGTGTCAGCCGCATGTCAAAACTGAGCAATCAGGGAAGAATGGCCTTGGTCAGGGAGGTGACCAAGAACCCGATGGTCACTCTAACAGAGCTCCAGAGTTCCTCTGTGGAGACTTGAGAACTTCCAGAAGGACAACCATCTCTGCAGCACTCCACCAATCAGGCCTTTATGGTAGAGTGGCTAGACAGAAGACACTCCTCAGTAAACGGCACATGACAGCCCCCTTGGAGTTTGCCAAAAGGCACCTAAAGACTCTCAGACCATGATAAACAAGATTCTCTGGTCTGATGAAACCAAGATTGCACTCTTTGGCCTGAATTCCAAGTGTCAGGTCTGGATGAAACCTGGCACCATCCCTATTGTGAAGCATGGTGGTGGCAGCATCATGCTGTGGGGATGTTTTTCAATGGCAGGGACTGGGAGTCTAGTCAGGATCAAGGGAAAGATGAATGGAGCAATGTACAGAGAGATCCTTGATGAAAGCCTGCTCCAGAGGGCTCGCGACCTCAGACTGAGCAATGGTTCATCTTGCAACAGGACAACGACCCTAAGCACACAGCCAAGACAATGCACGAGTGGCTTCGGGACAGGATAGCATTGGACAATAACATTGATGTATACGTTGATTCGGTGAGCGAGTTCATCTGCAAGTGCATCGGTGAAGTGGTACCCACGGTGACCATTAAATCCTTCCCCAACCAGAAACCGTGGATTGATGGCTGCATTCTCGCAAAACTGAAAGCACAAACCACTGCTTTTAATCATGGCAAGGCGGCAAGGCGACCGTAAACATGACCGAATACAAACAGTGTAGCTATTCCCTCCGCAAGGCAATCAAACAAGCTACAGTGCCTTGCGAAAGTATTCGGCCCCCTTGAACTTTGCGACCTTTTGCCACATTTCAGGCTTCAAACATAAAGATATAAAACTGTATTTTTTTGTGAAGAATCAACAACAAGTGGGACACAATCATGAAGTGGAACGACATTTATTGGATATTTCAAACTTTTTTAACAAATCAAAAACTGAAAAATTGTGCGTGCAAAATTATTCAGCCCCCTTAAGTTAATACTCTGTAGCGCCACCTTTTGCTGCGATTACAGCTGTAAGTCACTTGGGGTATGTCTCTATCAGTTTTGCACATCGAGAGACCGAATTTTTTTCCCATTACTCCTTGCAAAACAGCTCGAGCTCAGTGAGGTTGGATGGAGAGCATTTGTGAACAGCAGTTTTCAGTTCTTTCCACAGATTCTCGATTGGATTCAGGTCTGGACTTTGACTTGGCCATTCTAACACCTGGATATGTTATTTTTGAACCATTCCATTGTAGATTTTGCTTTATGTTTTGGATCATTGTCTTGTTGGAAGACAAATCTCCGTCCCAGTCTCAGGTCTTTTGCAGACTCCATCAGGTTTTCTTCCAGAATGGTCCTGTATTTGGCTCCATCCATCTTCCCATCAATTTTAACCATCTTCCCTGTCCCTGCTGAAGAAAAGCAGGCCCAAACCATGATGCTGCCACCACCATGTTTGACAGTGGGGATGGTATGTTCAGGGTGTTGAGCTGTGTTGCTTTTACGCCAAACATAATGTTTTGCATTGTTGCCAAAAAGTTCAATTTTGGTTTCATCTGACCAGAGCACCTTCTTCCACATGTTTGGTGTGTCTCCCAGGTGGCTTGTGGCAAACTTTAAACAACACTTTTTATGGATATCTTTTAAGAAATTGCTTTCTTCTTGCCACTCTTCCATAAAGGCCAGATTTGTTTGTTGTCCTATGGACAGAGTCTCCCACCTCAGCTGTAGATCTCTGCAGTTCATCCAGAGTGATCATGGGCCTCTTGGCTGCATCTCTGATCAGTCTTCTCCTTGTATGAGCTGAAAGTTTAGAGGGACGGCCAGGTCTTGGTAGATTTGCAGTGGTCTGATACTCCTTCCATTTCAATATTATCGCTTGCACAGTGCTCCTTGGGATGTTTAAAGCTTGGGAAATCTTTTTGTATTCAAATCCGGCTTTAAACTTCTTCACAACAGTATCTCGGACCTGCCTGGTGTGTTCCTTGTTCTTCATGATGCTCTCTGCGCTTTTAACGGACCTCTGAGAATATCACAGTGCAGGTGCATTTATACGGAGACTTGATTACACACAGGTGGATTGTATTTATCATCATTAGTCATTTAGGTCAACATTGGATCATTCAGAGATCCTCACTGAACTTCTGGACAGAGTTTGCTGCACTGAAAGTAAAGGGGCTGAATAGTTTTGCACGCCCAATTTTTCAGTTTTTGATTTGTTAAAAAAGTTTGAAATATCCAATAAATGTCGTTCCACTTCACGATTGTGTCCCACTTGTTGTTGATTCTTCACAAAAAAATACAGTTTTATATCTTTATGTTTGAAGCCTGAAATGTGGCAAAAGGTTGCAAAGTTCAAGGGGGCCGAATACTCTCGCAAGGCACTGTAAGTGTCATTATAGAGACAAAGTAGAGTCGCAGTTCAACGGCCCAGACACGAGACGTACGTGGCAGGGTCTACAGTCAATCACGGACTACAAAAAGAAAACCAGACCCAGACAAACTAAACAACTTCTTTACTCGCTTCTTTGCTCGCTTTGAGGACAATACAGTGCCACTGACACGGCTCGCTACCAAAACCTGCAGGCTCTCCTTCACCACAGCCAACACTGCCCTAACCCATCTGGACAAGAGGAATACCAATGTAAGAATGCTGTTCATTGATTACAGCTCAGTATTTAACACCATAGTACCCTCCAAACTCGTCATTAAGCCCTGTGCAGATGCGTCCTGGACTTCCTGACGGGCCGCCCCCAGGTGGTGAGGGTAGAAAACAACATCTCCATCCTGCTGATCCTCAACACTGGGGCCCCACAAGGGTGTGTTCTCAGCCCTCTCCTGTACTCCCTGTTCACCCATGACTGCGTGGCCATGCACGCCTCCAACTCAATCATCAAGTTTGCAGACGACACTGCAGTGGTAGGCTTGTTTACCAACAACGACGAGACGGCCTACAGGGAGGAGGTGAGGGCCCTTGGAGTGTGGGGTCAGGAAAATAACTTCACACTTAATGTCAACAAAACAAAGGAGATGATCGTGAACTTCAGGAAACAGCAGAGAGAGCACCCACCTATCCACATCAGTGGGACAGTAGT
The DNA here is from genome assembly GCF_002021735.2 of Oncorhynchus kisutch. Lineage (NCBI taxonomy): Eukaryota > Metazoa > Chordata > Actinopteri > Salmoniformes > Salmonidae > Oncorhynchus > Oncorhynchus kisutch. The sequence continues at coordinate 20,407,214 of NC_034176.2, read as the reverse complement.
GGAGAAGGTGGAAAGTTCCTTTTAAGTTCCTCAGCGTACACATCACGAACAAACTGAAATGGTCCACCCACACAGACAGCGTGGTCAAGAAGGCGCAACAGCATATCTTCAACCTCTGGAGGCTGAAGAAATTTGGCTTGTCACCAAAAACACTCACAAACTTTTACAGATGCACAATCGAGAGCATCCCGTCGGGCTGTATCACCGCCTGGAACGGCAACTGCTCCGCCCACAACCGTAAGGCTCTCCAGAGGGTTGTGAGGTCTGCACAACGCATCACTGGGGGCAAACTACCTGCCCTCCAGGACACTTACACCACCTGATGTCACAGGAAGGCCAAAAAGATAATCAAGGACAACAACCACCCGAGCCACTGCCTGTTCACCCCGCTATCATCCAGAAGGCGAGGTCAGTACAGGTGCATCAAAGCTGGGACCGAGAGACTGAAGAACAGCTTCTATCTCAAGGCCATCAGACTGTTAAACAGCCATCACTAACATTGAGTATCTTCTGCCAACATACAGACTCAATCTCTAGCCACTTTAATAATGAATAATTGGATGTAATAAAGCTATCACTAACTAGTCACTTAAACAATGCCACTTTATGTAATGATTACATACCCTACATTACTCATCTCATATGTATATACTGTACTCTATACCATCTACTGCATCTTGCCTATGCCGTTCGGCCATCACTCATCCATATATTTATATGTACATATTCTTAATCATTCCTTTACACTTGTGTGTATAAGGTAATTGTTGTAAAATTGATAGATTACTTGTTAGATATTACTGCACGGTCGGAACTAGAAGCACAAGCATTTCGCTACACTCGCATTTACATCTGCTAACCATGTGTCTGTGACCAATAAAATTTGATTTGATTTGATTTGATTTGAAGTCTCTGAATGTTTTGAGTGGCCCAGCCAGAGGCCGGACTTGAACCCAATCGAACATCTCTGGAGAGATCTGAAAATAGCTGTGTAGCAACACTCTCCATCCATCCTTACAGAGTTTGATCGGATCTGCAGAGAAGAATAGGAGAAACTCGCCAAATACAGGTGTGCTAACATTGTATCGTCAAACACAAGAAGATACAAGGCTGTAATCGCTGCCAAAGGTGCTTCAACAAAGTGCTGAGTAAAGGGTCTGAATACTTATATCAATGTGATATTTCCGTTTTTTAATACATTTACAAAAATGTCTAAACCTGTTTTTGCTTTGTCATTATGGGGTATTTTGTGTAGCTTGATGAGGGGAAAAAAACAATTTAATTAATTTTAGAATAAGGCTGTAACATAACAAAATGTGGAAAAAGTCAAGGGGACTGAATACTTTTGAAGCGCTGTAAGTAGGGGAAAAGTGACTAGGCAAAAGGATAGACAATAAACTATAGCAGTAGCATATGTGATGAGTCAAAATAGTTAGTGCAAAAAGGATCAATGCAGATAGTCCGGGTAACTAATTGGTTAACTATTTAGCAGTCTTATGACTTGGGTGTAGAACCTGTTTAGGGTCCTATTTTTTTCAGGCCTGGTGCATTGGTACCTCTTGCGGTGCAGTGGCACAGAGAGCCATCTATGACTTGGGTGGCTGGAATCTTCCACAATTTCATATCATATCAAATTTGATCTGTCACATGCGCCAAATACAACAGGTGTAGACCTTACCGTGAAATGCTTACTTACATGCCCTTAATCAACAATACAGTTTTCTGAAAATAGAGTTAAGAAAATATTTACAAAAATATAAAAATATTTCAAAAATACACAAAATAACAATAATATAAAATAAAATGTATTTATATAGCCCTTCGTACATCAGCTGATATCTCAAAGTGCTGTACAGAAACCCAGCCTAAAACCCCAAACAGCAAGCAATGCAGGTGTAGAAGCACGGTGGCTAGGAAAAACTCCCTAGAAAGGCCAAAACCTAGGAAGAAACCTAGAGAGGAACCGGGCTATGTGGGGTGGCCAGTCCTCTTCTGGCTGTGCCGGGTGGAGATTATAACAGAACATGGCCAAGATGTTCAAATGTTCATAAATGACCAGCATGGTCCAATAATAATAAGGCAGAACAGTTGAAACTGGAGCAGCAGCACGGCCAGGTGGACTGGGGACAGCAAGGAGTCATCATGTCAGGTAGTCCTGAGGCATGGTTCTAGGGCTCAGGTCCTCCGAGAGAGAGAAAGAAAGAGAGAAAGAGAGAATTAGAAAGAGCACACTTAAATTCACACAGGACACCGAATAGGACAGGAGAAGTACTCCAGATATAACAAACTGACCCTAGCCCCCCGACACATAAACTACTGCAGCATAAATACTGGAGGCTGAGACAGGAGGGGTCAGGAGACACTGTGGCCCCATCCGAGGACACCCCCGGACAGGGCCAAACAGGAAGGATATAACCCCACCCACTTTGCCAAAGCACAGCCCCCACACCACTAGAGGGATATCTTCAACCACCAATTTACCATCCTGAGACAAGGCTGAGTATAGCCCACAAAGATATCCGCCACGGCACAACCCAAGGGGGGGGCGCCAACCCAGACAGGATGATCACATCAGTGACTCAACCCACTCAGGTGACGCACCCCTCCCAGGGACGGTATGAAAGAGCCCCAGTAAGCCAGTGACTCAGCCCCTTTAATAGGGTTAGAGGCAGAGAATCCCAGGGCATATTATGATTTATGGTAAGATTTGCCAAATGGATGGTGAGGGGCAGCTTTATATGCGTCTCTGTGTGTGGAGTAAAGGTGGTCTAGAGTTTTTTTCCCTCTGGTTACACATGTGACATGCTGGAAGAAATCTGGTCAAATGGATTTAAGTTTGCCTGCGTTAAGTTCCCCGGCCACTAGGAGCACCGCTTCTGGATGAGCATTCACTTGTTTGCTTGTGGCTGGCTCGTTGAGTGTGGTGTTAGTGGCAGCATCGGTTTGTGGCGGTAAATAGATGGCTACGACAAATATAGATGAAAACTCTACTGGTAAATAGTGGGGTCTACAGATTATAATAAGGTACTCTACCTCAGGCGAGCAATACCTTGAGACTTCCTTAATATTAGACCTCACACACCAGCTGTTAATGACAAATTGACACACACCACCACCCCTCGTCTTACCATACATAGCTGTTCTGTCAGGGGATGCAGCTCTGTCTTTTTTTCATGCGAATGGCAGGGATTTGGGCCTGGTCCGTGAGAGACAGTATATCGTTCTCGTCAGACTCATTAAAGAAAAATGCTTTGTCCAGTTTGAGGTGTGTAATCGCTGTTCTGATATCCAGAAGCATTTTACGTACTATGTAGAACCCTTCTACAGAGAGTTCTACATGGAATCCAAAAGGGTTCTCCTATGGGGACAGCCAAAGACCCCTTTTGGAACCCTTTTCTTCTAAGAGTGGACTACACCACTGGCGACTGCATTGAAGCCCAGAGGCCTCTTTTTCAACACATTTTGGGGCAGAATAAGCCCGCTCTCTCTCTCTCTCTCTCTCTCACTCTTTCTCTCGCTCTGTCCCTCTCTCCTCCCTGCATGCTACTCTTGGATTTGTTGTTGTTGATAGAAGGAGCCTTTTCCAGTTTATGTTTTGTATGAGTCATGAGAGAGGCTGACTGAAGGGTTTGGGGGTTTAAAGAGCTGGCTAAAAGAGGGCCACATATTCTAATCCTGCGAGGCTGCAGCAGGCTACATCAGCAGAGTGTTCTGGACACATTAAGATTCCTCTGTCTTCTCTCCATGCTCCTGTTATGGGGAATCACCATGCTTCTTTTCTTTTTGCATGCTCACTGTTTTACTCCCTACTGTCTGTCTCTAACTTGACAAGCTGTTTTTGGAAACATAACACGACCAAATAAACCCAAATCAATATTCTAAAGCTATGGAGCATGGTGCTTTTTCAATACCCTCAGACAATTGTTGACAAGAACTTTTGGGTGTCAGGGAAAATGTATGGAGTAGAAAGTACATTCCTGTCTTTAAGGAATGTAGTGAAGTAAAATAAAATAACAATTTTAATAGTAAAGTAAAGTATAGATACAAAAAAAACGACTTACCTTTAAAGTATTTTTTACTTTAAACCACTGGTGGTAGGAGGGGCATATGGACATTAAGAAAAACTCTCAGTCCGAGGTGTATTCAAATTGAGTCAGAAGTATTGTAAACATGACAAATATCTAAGACACGTTTCATCTTACCTGGGGAAAAAGTATTGTGGTGTAAAGTGGTGCAAATATCTGTGAATATAAAGTGACAATTTGCATATAATAGTTAACCAGGTTGTGCTGATGGGAAAGTGAATGTGAACCAAAACACTTGCAGTTCAATAAATGAAATGCTTGTTATATTTTACCAGAAAGTCATAACTGGATAAACACATTGTACTGGATTACTGGAAGCACAGGCTGGCCATAGTCTGGGATGACTCAGGGGGTTCCAAGATGGGCTTTTGCAAATAAAGAACAATGACTTGTTTTAGTTTTATTTATTCACACAAAAGAAGACAAAACAGTGCTGTAAAAAAAGGTTAAAAAAAAGGTGTGCAGGTGAGGTTGGAAACACAAGAGGGCTTATATGAAAACCACACCCAAAAACTAACACATATACAATAGGTATGTACAAAACAGTTTGTTCAATCAATTAAACAAAGCATCCTAATTGCAACTACAACTACAAAAATACTGACTACACTGTCAGAAGGTGGTTGAAGGCCCTGTTGGCCTTTGTACAGGGTAATCACTCCATGCACTTTACAATAAAGTGTCCACAGACCCTCTTAGTGATCACAATGCATCTGCTCCTCTGCTTCCTTCAAAGGACTGGTGTTCCTATGCATGGAAATCAATGGGCTTCTAATCAATGCCCACATTCTTTGATCCATACTGATCAATGGTGGTTGAATGGGAGAACAAGCTGCATAAATGACGCTCAAATATAGCATCCCAATGACGCATGTGGCTGTAGAATACTGTCAACACAGTGACCAGATTCAGGTCAACCTCACTGGCCATGCTGTTGTTGACTTTACCCTCATGTACGCAGAACTACACACGTTCAGAGGATTTGAGGTTGCTGGGCTTCTTTCCTGTTCAACCGTAGTGTCGGCATGAAGCGATTACCCATCTGGATCAGTCAGAGGACTGAGAGGTGAAGAACATGATTGAATACTTGAAAACCGAAGTCAAAAGATACTGTATGTTGTGGTCCCACCAGAATGAGGAGCAAGCAATCAGGGGAACAAACAATTAGCTAACGAGCAGATTTTGTCATAACCTCAATTAGAAACGGCTATTCTTTTTTTACCCTGCAATATTATGTGTATAGGATGCATGAGGATACGACCTGAATATGTGAAAGATCTATATTGATATGTGGATGTAAGTTCCCTGCATTTGAACCGGCTGTCTGATTACTTTTTTGTATAGCTGTAAGCTGGCCAGAGTTTTGAATACACAATCAATATTTAGTTGTTAGGACGGTAGACACACCAAATGCTGATGATTTTGTTAATTTAATCCAGAGTACATTGCATTTTATGTGTTCATAGGGTAAGTTGTGTCATCGTTTGCAAACACCCAGAACACACTAAAGTTTCCAAGTCTATGGAACTGAAGACCTCATCTAAACAGAGTTTCAGGGTGGCTGGGAGTAGAGAGGGGGACAGACAGAGAGAGAGAGATCTCCTAGCTGTAGCACAGAACTGCTCAACAGTGGCGGTTTAACTGAAATGTGGTACAGTGTAATAAAACACATTTATGATGAGTCCTTCCTTGGCGAGTAATGTTTGTATTTACAGCTGCAGTCTGGTTTTTACTGCTCGCTCCTGCCTTTCACTCTTTAACGCTAGACTCTCAAAACACTAAAATACTGTCCCATTATCAGGTATGAAGGTAAGACCCAGAAGCAGACAACGTCGAATTAACAATGGTTTAATTATCCAACAGGGGCAGGCAATAGACAGGTCACGGCAGGTAGGGGTCAGTAAACCAGAGGTGGGGCAATGGTACCGGACTGCAGGCAGGCTCAGGGTCAGGGGCAGGCAGAGTGGTCAAAACCAGGAGGGCGAGAAAAAGAGAGACTGGGAAAATCTGGAGCTGAGAACAAAAAATGCTGGTTGTCTTGACAAACAAGACGAACTACCAACAGACAAACAGAAAACATAGCTATAAATACACAGGGGATAATGGGGAAAATGGGTGACACCTAGAGGGGGGTGGAGACAATCACAAAGACAGGTGAAACATATCAGGGTTTGACACCTGTAGGTACAGCCAATAAACTTTCAGCATATCTCATAAAGTGCACTTCGTACACCATAGCGAAAATATCTAGAAAGGGATGGATAGTGGATGCCCTCCTGTTCTTTGCAGTTATGAATCCCTCAGCAGTACATGTTATATCCAACGCATAATTCAGCCAATGCTTATCAACTTGACATGGATCATACCACTGGGCACAAACGTCAATTCAACATTTATTCCAAATTGATTCAATGTCATTTCATTGAAATTATGTGGAAATAACATTGATTCAACCAGTGTGTGCCCAGTGGGATGCTTCTCATGGCAATGGTTTAAATGAACGTGGTACAGTACATTCTGTGTGGAGTAGATAGGGGAGGGACACTGAACCCCAGATGGGCAAACCACTTGTCCATGTCTAAAATGGAATTTAAAAAAAGGTTATTCACCTTAATTTTAGATTTACTGACCTTCAATCATTACATTAATTTAGAACCAGGTAAGTAATTGAGAACACAAACATTTCAGGTCTATGCACCATAATGCAAGTTTTTACCTCTCTTCATTGAGTAGGTAAGGGTAATCATAGAGACAGCTGGCTAATACGGCTAAACCACAGGTGCCAGTGTCTTGTTAAATCCACTTCAATCACTGTAGATGAAGGGGATTAGACAGCTTAAACATTTATTGAGACATGGATTGTGTACACGTGCCATTCAGAGGGTGATTCAGAGGGTGAATGGGCAAGACAAAAGATTTAAGTGCCTTTGAACAGGGTATGGTAGTAGGTGCCAGGCGCACCGGTTTGTGTCAAGAACTGAGTTTTTACACGCTAAACAGTTTCCCGTGTATATCAAGAATGGTCCACCACCCAAAGGACAACCACTGATTGAAGTGGATTTAAAAAGTGACATCAAGAAGGGATCATAGCTTCACCTGGATCCACCTAATCAGTCTATGTCATGGAAAGAGCAGGTGTTCTTAATGTTTTATACACTCAGTGTATATTCCAGAAGCAAGATAAACCCCCATGCCCCTCCTCTCATAATGTCATGTCAGCCAGTTAATTATATTACAGGAACACTTCATTTTTATTTCCAGGTTAAAATTAATTATGTGCATCGTTCATGAAGGGATGTCATGTCATTAATTGAATAGCAGCTGGCATCCCTCCATTTAGTTTGAAGTGCAAATTAGAGGCAACATTCTGATAAAGGCCCCAATGAAAAAAGGTATATTTTCATGTACAGTCAGGTGAAAAATTACTGCCACCCTCGACAAAGATGAGCAAAAAAAAAAAATAGATAATACAAATACTGAGCTACATTGAATGCTCAAAATGTTTTGACAATTATATTATTTATACTAATACAATTTCTCAGAGAAAGAGATTTTGTTTAGCAAGTAATAATAAAAACAACGTATGTGTCAAAATGAATGGCAACCCTGTTTTCAATACTTTATTTCAAGTTTGAAGTTTCAGGTATCAAGTTGCAAGTTTTCATGTCACGTGGACAAGTACAGTGAAATTCCCTCCTTGCAAGCTTTAAACCCAATAATGCAGTAATCAATATCAATGTAGTTCTAAAAATAACATAAGGTAGAACACACAGGAAATAAAAATAAGAAATAAGAAGAACACGAGAAAGTAAGAAGCTGTATAGAGGATCAGTTCCAATACCATATTTACAATGTGCCGGGATACTGGAGTGGTACAGGTAGATATGCATTGGGGTAAGGTGACTAGGCATCAGGATGTAGGAGAAACAGTGTAGCAGCAGCGTAGATGAAGATAGTATTTTGAGTGTGTGTGCGTGTGCGTAGTCACTATAAATGTGTGAGCATGTTTTATGTGTGTTGGACTGTCAGCGTGCGTGAGTATGTAGAGTCTTGTCAGTGTGCATAGAGACCTCAAAAATATAAATAATACAAGGGTCAACTCAGAAAGTCTGTGTAGACATTTTATTAGCTATTTACAGTCTTATTGCTTGTGGATAGAAGATGTTCAGGAGCCTGTTGGTGTCAGACTTGATGCTCCGGTGCTGCTTGCCGAGATGATCAAATCAAATTTTATTAGTCACACTCCCTGAATACACCTTACAGTGAAATGTTTACAGTGAAATGCTTACTGTAGAGCCCCTAACCAAGAATGCAGTTTAATAATAACAAATAAAAATAAGAATAAGAAATAAAAGTAACAAGTAATTAAATAGCTGCAGTAAAATAAGAATAGCGAGACAATATACAGGGGGGTACCAGTACAGTCAATGTGCAGGGGCTCCGGTTAGTTGAGGTAATATGTACATGTAGGTAGAGTTATTAAGTGACCATGCTTAGATGATAACAACAGAAAGTAGCAGCGGTGTAAAAGAGGGGGAGGGAGGGCAATGCAAATAGTCTGGGTAGCCATTTGATTAGATGTTCAGGAGTCTTATGGCTTGGGGGTAGAAGCTGTTTAGAAGCCTCTTGGACCTAGAATTGGCGCTCCGGTACCGCTTGCCGTGTGGTAGCAGAGAGAACAGTCTATGACTTGGGTGGCTGGAGTGTTTGATAATTTTTAGGGCCTTCCTCTGACACCACCTGGTACAGAGGTCCTGGATGGCAGGAAGCTTGGCCCCAGTGATGTACTAGGCCGTACGCACTACCATCTGCCTTGCGATCGGAGGCCGAGCAGTTGCCATACCAGGCAGTGATGCAACCATGCTCTCGATGGTGCAACTGTAAAACCTTTTGAGGATCTGAGGACCCATGCCAAATCTTTTTTAGGTTTTGTCGTGCCCTCTTCATGACTGTCTTGGTGTGCTTGGACCATGTTAGTTTGTTGGTGATGTGGACACCAAGGAACTTGAAGCTCTCAACCTTCTCCACTTCAGCCCTGTCGATGAGAATGGGGGTGTGTGCGGTCCTCTTTTTCCTGTAGTCCACAATCATCTCATTTGTCTTGATCACATTGAGGGAGAGGTTCTTGTCCTGGCACCACATGGCCAGGTCTCTGACCTCCTCCCTATAGGCTGTCTCATCGTTGTCGGCAAACTTAATGATGGTGTTGGAGTCGTGCCTGGCCGTGCAGTCATGAGTGTACAGGGAGTACAGGAGGGGACTGAGCACGCACCCCTGAGGGGCCCCCGTGTTGAGGATCAGCATGGCGGATGTGTTGTTACCTACTCTGACCACCTGGGGGTGGCCCATCAGGAAGTCCAGGATTAGTTGCAAAGGGAGGTGTTTAGTCCCAGGGTCCTTAGCTTATTGATGAGCTTTGAGGACACTATGGTGTTGAACACTGAGCATTCTCACATAGGTGTTCCATTTGTCCAGGTTAGAGAGGGCAGTGTGGAGTGCAATACAGATTGCATCATCTGTGGATCTGTTGGTGCGGTATGCAAATTGGAGTGGGTCTAGGGTTTCTGGGATAATGGTGTTGATGTGAGTCATGACCAGCCTTTCAAAGCACTTCATGGCTACAGACGTGAGTGCTACGGGTCAGTAGTCATTTAGGCAGGTTACCTTAGTGTTCTTGGGTACAGGGACCATGGTGGTCTGCTTAAAATATGTTGGTATTACAGACTCGGACAGGGAGAGGTTGAAAATGTCAGTCAAGACACTTGCCAGTTGGTCAGCACATACTCGCAGTACACGTCCTGGTAATCCGTCTGGCCCTGTGGCCTTGTGAATTTTGACCTGCTAAAAGTCTTACTCACATCGGCTGCAGAGAGTGTGATCACACAGTCTTCCAGAACAGCTGGAGCTCTCATGCACGTTTCAGTGTTATTTGCCTTGAAGCGAGCATAGAAGTAGTTTAGCTCGTCAGGTAGGCTCGTCTCACTGAGCAGCTCTCGGCTGTGCCCCCTTTGTGGTCTGTATGGGTTTGCAAGCCCTGACACAGCCGACGAGTGTCAGAGCCGGTGTAGTACAATTCGATCTTAGTCCTGTACTGACAATTTTCCTGTTTGATGGTCCGTCGGAGGGCATAACGGGTTTTCTTATAAGCTTCCGGGTTAGAGTCCCGCTCTTTGAAGTGGCAGCTCTAGCATTTAGCTCAGTTGCGGATGTTGCCTGTAATCCATGGCTTCTGCTTGGGGTATGTACGTACGGTCACTGTGGGGACGACATCATTGATGCACTTATTGATGAAGCCAATGACTGATGTGGTGTACTCCTCAATGCCATCGGAGGAATCCCGGAACAAATTCCAATCTGTGCTAGCAAAACGGTCCTGTAGCTAAGCATCTGCTTCATCTGACCACTTTTTTATTGAGCAAGTCACTGATGCTTCCTGCTTTAATTTAGCTTGTAAGCAGGAATCAGGAGGATAGAATTATGGTCAGATTTACCAAATGGAGGGCGAGGGAGAGCTTGTATATGTCTCTGTGTGTGGAGTAAAGGTGTTCCAGAGTTGTTATTCCCTCTGGTTGCACATTTAACATGCTGATAGAAATTAGAAATTTGGTAACACTGATTTAAGTTTCCCTGCATTAAAGTCCCTGGCCACTAGGACGCCGTCTCTGGGTTAGCATTTTTCTGTTTGCTTATGGCGGAATACAGCTCATTCAGTGCGGTCTTGGTGCCAGCGTCAGTCTGTGGTGGTATGTAGACAGCTACGAAAAATACAGATGTAAACTCTCTAGGTATAAATTGTGGTCTACAGCTTATCATGAGATACTCTACCTCAGGCGAGCAAAACCTCAAGACTTCCTTAGATATCGTGCACCAGCTGTTATTTACAAAAATGCATAGACCGCCGCCCCTTGTCTTACCAGCTGATGCTGTTCTGTCCTGCCGATACAGAGTATAACCAGCCAGTCTATGGCTTGAATGGCTGGAGTCTTTAAAACTTCTTCAGGATTGGTGGGTCCCCTGCAGGACAGTTGAGCTAATGTAGGCTAATGCGATTAGCATGAGGTTGTAAGTAACAAGAACATTTCCCAGGACATAGACATATCTGATATTGGCAGAAAGCTTAAATTCTTGTTAATCTAACTGCACTGTCCAATTTACAGTAGCTATTACAGTGAAATAATACCATGCTATTGTTTGAGGAGAGTGCACAGTTTTGAACATGAAAAGTCATAATAAACAAATTAGGCACATTTGGGCAGCCTTGATACAACATTTTGAACAGAAATGCAATGGTTCATTGTATCAGTCTAAAACTTTGCCCATACACTGCTGCCATCTAGTGGCCAAAATCTAAATTGTACCTGGGCTGGAATAATACATTATGGTCTTTCTCTTGCATTTCAAAGATGATGGAACAACATTAATTTTTTTAAACAATCGTTTTTTTCTTTGTATTATCTTTTACCAGATCTAATGTGTTATATTCTACAACAGCTAAAATTGTCCCATTCCTAAATTAGCCATGGAAGTAGATAGGGATTTGGACTTGTGGTTTTATTTAATTCACCGTACTGGCCAATGATTATAACGGCGATTCTGATCCAATCATAAATTCATACATTGTGCCCCTGGCCTGAGAGGATGGAAGTTCAACATCTAACTAGATGTAATATGCTAATGTGAAATAGCTGGCCTTGCGTATCGTTACCCATGAAAGGAAGTTAGGCTATTGAACAAGTATTTTAGCCAGGTAGCATAGGACAACAAAAACTAAAAGTTTGTACTGTATGACAGAGTCATAGACCATTTAAGCAACATGAGAGGAGGATGGCATTGGCATTCAACATGTTCTTTCTACTTGCACGCACAAACACACACACACACACACACATACACGAGAAATCAGTTCCATGGAGAGCCAAATTATATTTAGCTTACTTTCATTGGACTAAACCGTTTTTGGAATTTTTTAGTTGACACTGTAATAGACTAAGCAGAGGTGATTAGATGATGTTGGTGCTGGAATAGTGGGCCTATATATCACGGTGTCAAGGCATATGAACTAACAGGTTATAGAGCAATTATTACAACACATAGTGTTACTGATGTTATTGTCCCGGGATCACACTGCCAGGTCATTAATTCCTCCCTGTAGGCTATCTCATTGTCACCGGTGATGAGGCCTACCACCGTTGTGTCATCAGCAAACTTGATGATGGTGTTGGAGTCGTGCGTGGTCATGCAGTCGTGGGTTAACAGGGAGTACAAGAGGGGAATAAGCACACACCCCGGTGGGGCACCCGTGTTGCGGGTCAGCATGGCGGAGGTGATGTTGCCCACCCTCACTACCTGGGGTCGGTCCATCAGGAAGTCTAGGATTCAGTTGCAGAGGGAGGTTTTCTCAGGGTCCTAAGCTTGGTGGTGAGCTTGGGGTGGACAATGGTGTTGAACACTGAGCTGTAGTCAAATGAACAGCATTTGCACATAGGGATTCCTCTTATCTAGGTGTGTACGGTCAGTGTGGAGTGCATTTAAGATTGCGTTGTCTATGGATCTGTTGGGGTGTTCTGCAAATTGGACTGGGTCTAGGGTGTCTGGGATGATGGAGTTGATGTGTGTCATAACCAACCTTTCAAAGCACTTCATGATTACAAATGTGAGCGCTACGGGGTGGTAGTCATTGTGGCATGAAGCCTTAGAGTTTTTTGGAACAGGAATAATGGTAGTCATCTTAAAACATTTGGGGTTTACAGACTGGGACAAGGAGAGGTAGAAAATTACAGGGAATATGCCTGCCAGTCGATCTGCACATACTATCAGAATGCGCCCTGGAATACCATCCCGCCCTGCGGCCGTGAGAGTGTTGAGCTAATTAACGACCTTACTCACGTCGGCCTCGGAGAGCGAGATCACCCAGCCCCCTGGTTCAATGTGGTCACTCACGCACGGTATGGTGTTGTAATTTTTGAGCATGCATAAAATTGAGTTCGTTTGGTATCGTTGGGCAGATCACGGCTTGGTCGTCTTCTGTAATCGTTACGGTCTGTAGCCCCTGGTTACAGAGCCTGTGTAATATACAGTACCAGTCAAAAGTGTGGACACACCTACTCATACTATTTATTATTTGTACTATTTTCCACATTGTAGAATAATAGTGAAGACATCAAAACAATGAAATAACACATATGGAATCATGTAGTAACCAAAAAAGAGTTAAACAAAACCAAATGTATTTTAGATTTTTGATTTTTCAAAGTAGCCACCCTTTGTCTTGATGACAGCTTTGCACGCTTGGCATTCTCTCAACCAGCTTCACCTGAAATGCTTTTCCAACAGTCTTGAAGGAGTTGCCACACATGCTGAGCACTTGTTGGTTGCTTTTTCTTCACTCTGCGGTCCAACTCATCCCAAACCATCTCAATTGGGTTGAGGTCAGGTGATTGTGGAGGCCAGGTCATCTGATGCAGCACTCCATTACTCTCCTTCTTGGTAAAATAGCCCTTACACAGCCTGGAGGTGTGTTGGGTCATTGTCCTGTTGGAAAAAAAAGATAGTCCCACTAAGCGCAAACCAGATGGGATGGCGTATCACTGCAGAATGCTGTGGTAGCCATGCTGGTTAAGTGTGTATTGAATTCAAAATAAATCCCAGACAGTGTCACCAGCAAAGCACCCCCACAACCATCACACCTCCTCCTCTATGCTTCACGATGGGAACCACACATCATCAGTTCACCTCCTCGGCGTCTCACAAAGACACAGCGGTTGGAACCAAAAATTGCCAATTTGGACTAATCAGACAGAAGGACAGATTTCCACTGGTCTAATGTGCATTGCTCATGTTTTTTGGCCCAAGCAAGTCTCTTCTTATTGGTGTCCTTTAGTAGTAGTTTCTTTGCAGAAATTCCATCATGAAGGACTGATTCACGCATTCTCCTCTGAACAGTAGATGTTGAGATGTATCTGTTACTCGAACTCTGTAAAACATTTATTTGGGCTGAAATTTCTGAGGCTGGCAACTCTAATGAACTTATACTCTGTAGCAGAGGTAACTCTGGTTCTTCCTTTCCTATGTCCTCATGATAGCCAGTTTCATCAGGGTGTTTGATGATTTTAGCAACTGCACTTGAAGAAACTTTAAAAGTTCTTGACATTTTGCGGATTGACTGACCTTCATGTCTTAAAGTAATGATGGATTCTCGTTTCTCTTTGCTTATTTGAGCTGTTCTTGCCATCATATGGACTTGGTCTTTTACCAAATAGGGCTGTATTCTGTACACTACCTTGTCACAACACAATTGATTGGCTTAAACACATTAAGCAGGAAAGAAATTCCAAAATGTTTTACTTTTAACATGGCACATCTGTTAATAGAAATGCATTCCCGGTGACTACCTCTGATGCTGGTTGAGAGAATACAAAGAGTGTGCAAAGCTGTCATCAAGGCAAAGGGTGGCTACTTTGAAGAATCTCAAATGTAAAATATATTTGATTTGTTTTAGACTTTTTTGTTTACTACATGATTCTGTATGTGTTATTTCATAGTTTTGATGTCTTCACTATTATTCTACAATGTAGAAAATATGAAAAATAAAGAAAATCCCTTGAATGAGTAGGTGTGTCCAAACTGTTGACTGGTACTGTAATTCCATTTTATTCCTATATTGTCCTTTTGCTTGTTTAATGACTCTGCAGAGGTTGTAGAGGGACTTCTTGCACTTGTTGTTTTCCTCATCCGTAGCCTCAGGGTTGTCTTTTATGGACCTATGTGTGGGAGCCCTGTACTTAGCTTAGCACCAGCCTCAGTGTTAATCCAGGGCTTTTGTTTGGGGAAGCAGCGAACATTCACGTCGCCGATGCATTTCCTTATGTCCAGTGACAGAGGTTATCGGTGGAATCTCGGAACATCATTCCAATCAGTGCTATCAAAGCAGTCCTGTAGCATAATCTCTGATTCTGATGACCATTTCTCAGCGGAGCAAGTCACGGGTACTTCTTGTTTGAGCTTCTGCATGTAAACAGGAAGCAGGAGTATGGAGCCGTGATCTGATTTGCCAATTGTCGTACAAGGGAAGGTCTTGTATGCTTGCTTGTGTGTAGAGTAAAAGTGGTGAAGAACTATATCGCTCCTAGTGGCGAAGGAGACGTGTTGATGGGAGTTGGGCATCATGTCTCTTAATGATGCAGAATTAAAATCGACAGCGACACAGAAGGCACAAGAAAGGCTTGAGGTGGAATGTAGACAACAGTCAAGATAACAGCCGAAAACTCCGTTGGGAGTTAGAAGGGTTGGCATTTTTAGTGCAGTCAAAAATATGATTTCCTTGTGTTTTATATATTTTTCCACACTGACAATTATGATAATGCCCCTTTAAAGAGCTGTTTGAAAATACTGCCAGAAATTTCTGCCTGCTTTGGTGGGATTAAGATTTAGCCTGCCTGGTGACATCACCAAGCGGAAAATTAGTTAATAGGCCCGTAAGAAAGAAAGTTCCAAACCTCTCTGCCAATAACAGCTAGTTTTCAGTTTTCCCATCCCCACTCAGATCACTCCGGGACAGTCCTTTTCTTGAGTAATTGCTCTTTACTAAGAAGCCATTTTTTTTTATTTTTGATGATTTTAATTGAAAAGAATCACAATAATACTTGTTAAACAAAATATATTTATCTGAGCAATTGTACTAGTGTAAAATAAATATAATAAACTTTTTCTTGTTGCTCATCTTCATCAAGGGTGTCTATAATTTGGACCTGGCAGTATATATATTTATACGGTGCCTTCAGAAAGCATTCACACCTCTTGACTTTTTCCACATTTTGTTGTTACAGCCTGAATTAAAAATGGAGTCACTGACCCCATAATGTCAAAGCGGAATTCTGTTTTCATATGTGTATACAGGCCTCCCGTGTGGCGCAGCGGTCTAGGGCACTACATCACAGTGTTGTGGCGTTATTACAGCCTGGGGTTCGATCCCAGGCTTTGTCACAACTGGCCGTGACCGGGGGTCCCATATGGCGGTGCACAATTGGCCCAGCGTCATCTGGGTTAGGGGAGGGTTTGGCCAGGGAGAGGTGACTTCATTCATCAGTTGAACGGTGTTTCCTCTGACACATTGGTGCAGCTGGCTTCCGGGTTAAGCGAGTGAGCGGGTGTTAAGAAGCGTGGCTTGGCTGGTCATGTTTCGGAGGATGTATCACTTGACTTTTGCCTCTCCCGAGCCCATTGGGGAGTTGCAGTAATGAGACAAGATTGTAATCACGAAATTGAGGAGAAAAAGGGGCTAAATTATTTTTACAAAAATGTATGTTTACAAATTAATAAAAAATGAAATCAATCTGTAATCAACCCCTTTGTTACGGCAAGCCTAAATAAGTTCAGGAGTAAATATTTGCTTAACAAGTCACATAATAAGTTGCATGTGTACAATAATGGTGTTTTAACAAGATTTTTTTATGACTAACTCATCTCTGTACCCCATACATACAATTATCTGTAAACAGTGAATTTAAAACACAGATTCAACCACAAAGACCAGGGAGGTTTTCCAATGCCTGTCACGCCCTGATCTGTTTCACCTGTCCTTGTGCTTGTGTCCACCCCCCTCCAGGTGTCGCCCATTTCCCCCATTATCCCCTGGATACTTATACCTGTGTTCTCTGTTTGTCTGTTGCCTGTTCATTTTGTTTCATCAAGCCTACCAGCGGTTTTCCCTCTGTTCCTGTTTTTCCCTTTTCTGCCCGCCCTGACCCTGAGCCTGCCTGATGTCCTGTACCGTTGCCCCACTACTCTGGATTACCGACCTCTGCCTGACCTGACCCTGAGCCTGCCTGCCGTCCTGTACCTTTGCCCCAATACTCTGCCTTGGCCTGTCATTTGCCTGCCCCTGTTGCTGTAATAAACATTGTTACTTCAACACAATCTGCATTTGGGTCTTACCTGAAACGTGACAGTATGAACTGGCCATGACTGACCCCGCAGACTTGGACCAGCCATCTCCTCCCAAGGAGCCACCATTGGTAGGCACAAGGAGTTGCTTCGCGGTCTGATGGAGGGGTTCCAGGTCATGGCTGATCGTCACGACCAAGCATTGGACATTTTAAGGGAGAAAGTCTGTGGATTGCCTACTAGGCAGCCTACCACGACAATAACCTCTCAGCCCCTCAGTAACCCGGATGGTAGCTGCGGCGTCACCCCGGTTTCCCGGGAACCCCGCTTACCTCCCCCGGAGCGTTTCGATGGTGAATCGGGCACCTGTCTATCTCGCTCAGTATTCCCCCGTCATGGAGCTGCAGCCTTCCTCCTTCCCCTCGGACCGCTCTAAGATAGCGTACCTCATCACGCTGATGTTCAGGAGGGCTCTCGCCCTGGATTATCGACCCCTGCATGCCCCTGTTGCTGTAATAAACATTGTTACTTCAACACAATCTGCATTTGGGTTTTACCTGAAACGTGATAATGCCTCTCAAAGAAAGGCACCTATTGGTACATGGGTCAAAATAAATAAAAACAGACATTGAATATCCGTTTGAGCATGGTGAAGTTATTAATGACACTTTGGATGGTGTATCAATACACCCAGTCACTACAAAGATATGCAGGCATCTTTCCTAACTCAGTTGCCGGAGAGAAAATAAACCGCTCAGGGATTTCACCATAAGTGCCAATAGTGACTTTAAAACAGTTACAGAGTTGAATGGCTGTGATAAAAGAACTGAGGATGGATCAACTTCATTGTAGTTACTACACAATACTAAGCTAAATGACAGAGTGAAAAGAAAGAAGCATGTACAGATTTTTTTCTTCTCCAAAACATGCATCCTGTTTGTCACGACTTCTACCGAAGTCAGTTCCTCTCCTTGTTCGGCCGGCGTTCGGTGGTCAACGTCACTGGTCTTCTTGCCATCGCCGATCCACTTTTCATTTTCCATTTGTTTTGTCTTGTTTTCCTGCACACCTGTTTTACATATCTTCATAATTTCTATGTGTATTTAGCCCTCTGTTCCCTCCATGTTTGTGTGGGGTATTGTTTATTTTGTCAAGGTTGGCACGCTTCCGGCTGGTTTGCGCTGGGTTTTGTTTTATGCCTGTGCTTTGTGGCAGCCGGTACTTTGTACTTGGGTTTTGTACTTTGTGCTGCCTCACTTGTTCCTTGGGCATTTGTTTTGTGACGCGGTTGCGTTCTGTATTATAATTGCCTAAGTAAAGTGCTTTGTCCACTCATCTCTGCTCTCCTGCGCCTGACTTCCATGGACCAGCTACACCCACCAATGACAGTTTGCAATAAGGCACTAAAGTAAAACTGCAAAAAAAGGGGCCATTTTTAAAAACTTTGTCCTGAATACAAAGTGTTATGTTTGGGGCAAATCCAGTACAACACATCACTGTGTACCACACTATCGTATTTTCAAACATGGCGATGGCTGCATCATGTTATGGGTATTCATGTCCTCGGCATGGACTAGGGAGTTTTTGAGGATAAAAATAAACAGAGTAGAGCTAAGCACAGGCAAAATCCTATAGGAAAACCTGGTTCAGTCTGCTAACAAACAGACACTGGAAGACAGTATTCTACTTTCTGTAGGACAGTATTGTAAAACACAAGGCCAAATATACACTGGAGTTGGTTACCAAGATGACATTGAATGTTCCTGAGTGGCCTAGATACAGTTTGACTTAAATCGGCTTGAAAATATGTCAAGACTTGAAAATGGCTGTCTAGCAATGGTCAACAACCAATTTTACAGACCTTAAAGAATATTGTACAATCCAAGTGTGTAAAACTCTTAGAGACTTACCCAGAAAGACAGCTGTAATCGCTGCCCAAGATGATTCTAACATGTATTTGTCACGCCTACTCCAGTACCCCCGCTCCAGCGCTCGACGTCGCCGGTCTACTAACCATTGGCCCTGGGTATCATCACTACGCACACCTGCTCCCCATCATTATGCACACCTGGACTTCATCGCCCTGATTGCGCTCCTTTGATTTAGCCCTCTGTAGCCTAAGTCATCAGGCAGTATTGGTTTTTGTTCGCATTCTGTACGCATCTCTTGTCTTGTTTATCTTCATGATTCTTATTATTAAACTCACCATCTGCATCTGCTTCTTGACTCCCAGCGTATACGTTACAAGAAAATAGAAGCAGCAGCAGAAGGACATCTCCCAGACGGTCGGCGAACAAGGACAACCCGCCAACCCCAGGATCAGCTGGCACAACTGGGTATGGCTAAGGATAAGGTCTTCCGCATTCTCCACTGCCTTGACACCATCCAAGAGAATTCAACTACAAGCGGGGGTCCTCCTACCACAAGTTGTCCCAGCAAGGCAGTCCCCCAGCCTATCCAGCCATCTGCCCACTTCAGCGATGCCCGACTCTCCTTCAAATGCCGTGGCATCCTACTCCAATGCTCCCTCTATTTTGCCAAACAGACTGGAGCCCCCACCACCAAGAGGTCCAAGGTTCCCATGGTCATTTCCCTGCTAACTGGGCTGGCGTTGGAGTGGGCTATGGCCATCTGGGAGAGAGGAAGAGCTGGGTTCCTACTAGAGGTTCATTTCTCTATTCAGGGCAGTCTTTGACTATCCATCAGAGGGCAGAGAGAGAGGTGAGCGACTACCTCAACTTCGGCAGGATGCCCAGACTGCTGCGGAGTATGCCCTCACCTTCCAAACCGTGGCAGTCTCCAGTGGATGGAATGAGCTCCAGACGGGGCTGGTGTGCCGGGACGATAACCTTTCTTGGACGCGCTCATAGCAATGGCCATCAGTCTAGACACCCTTCTTTGGGAGTGCTGGCACCTCCCTCACCTCTCGCCTTCCTCCTTTGGCCCCTCCTTTTGCCATCCTGAGCCAGAGCCTGAACCCATGGAGGTAGGGGCCACACACCTCTCAATGGCAGAGTGGCCTTGCCGAAGATGGCTGGGGCTGTGTTCCAATTGCGGCCAGGAGGGGCATCAGCTTCAGCGGTGTCCTGGGGCGTCCTAACCCGGGGTTCCCCAGGGACAGAGGGACAGAGGGACGGCCCCGTGATCATACGTCTCCCGTGGTAGGCATAAGTATTCCATCATCGCTTTGCGCCAAACCCTTCCTGGTTTCCATTTCACTGGCTGGCTGTCCCTCATGTATTGTCTTTACAGCTCTGGAGAGGGAACACACATCTGCTACCTGCCCTCTGGAGCACACCTACCTTCCCACAGAGGTAAGGGATCGGCTGTTGACCTGGGCGCACATATCCCTTGCCCACTGGATACCCAGGCATCACCCACATCATTCAATCCATCTCCGCTAAGTACTGGTGGCCCACCTTGGTGCAGGACATTGTCCGCTACGTCAACTCCTCCTCCATATGTGCCCAAACCAAATCTTCCCGGCACGCTCCATCAGGGACACTCCTTCCCCTTCCCATGCCTCAGCATCCTTGGTCCCATCTGTCCATAGATTTTGTTACTGATCTTCCCCTGTCGGATGGTTTCACCACTGTTATGGTTGTTGTGGACAGATTCTCAATATCTTGCTGTCTTAACCCTCTCTCTGGTCTCCCAACTGCACCCCAGGTTGCTGAGGCACTGTTTCAGCAGGTCTTCTGACACTATGGCCTTCTGAAGGACATAATTTCCGACTGTGGCTCCCAATTCATGTCGAGGGTATGGAGAGCCTTCATGGAGAAGCTGGGGGCAATGGCCAGCCTCACATCCGGGTACCGGTCTAAGTCCAACAGGCAGGTGGAGAGGACCAACCAGGAGCTGGGTAGGTTCCTTAGAAGTCACTGTCAGGACCGGCAGGGGGAGTGGGCCCATTTCCTTCCCTGGTCGGAGTTCTCCCAGAACTCACTTCGTCACTCCTCCACCGGGTTGACTCCCTTCCAGTGCATCCTGGGGTGTCAGCCGGCACTGGCCCCGTGGAGACAGACCGAGTCCCCCTGCGGTGGATGAGGGGTTCCGGCACACAGAGGAGGTTTGGACCGCTACCGCAGTGAGGCTCCTGTGTTCCATCCTGGTGATCGCGTCTGGCACTCCACCAAGAAGCTGTGTGGCCTTTCAAAGTCCTCCGGAGGGTGAGATAACATACTGAGTACAACTCCCCATCAACTACCGGATCGCACCCTAATTTCATGTTTCCCTCAGGCCAGTGGCTCCTGGTCTCCTGGCTGGTGTCGTTCCTCACAACACCCCTCTGCCTCCCTGGACATCGTTGGGACCTCTGCCGACAGGTCCCTCCTGGACTGCCGACGTTGTGGGGATCGGCTCCAGTACCTGATGGACTGGGAGGGTACGGTCCCGAGGAGCACTGTTGGGTCCCGGCGGCGGACATCCCGGACCCCAACATCGCCTGGGATTTCCATCTCCGCCGTCCGGACCGGCCCGCTCCTCACCGTAAATAAATGTGCAAACCCTTCTAAAATTATGTTTTCACTTCGTCATTATGGGGCATTGTCAAGTGTTAGTTGTGCATAGGTGAGAACGGAGTCAGGCGCAGGACACTGAACTGAGTAAAAATAACGAACTTTACTCTGGAAAATAATCAGGAGAAATAAATCCACGCAGGGATCACAATCCCTAACACAAAAGACTAACATAAACCAGGAACAATCACGCACAAAACATAATGGGAACCAGAGGGTTAAATAGGGAAATAATAATAACTTAATGGGAACCAGGTGTGTACACTCAAGACATAACAAATGGAAAACAGAAACATGGATCGGTGGAAGCTAGAAAGCCTGTGACGATGAGCGCCAAAACGCCGCCCCGAACAAGGAGAGGCACCAATTTCGGCTGAAGTCGTGACAGGCATTGTGTGTAGATGGGTGAAAAAATAAATAATTTTGAATTTAGATTGTAACACAACAAAATGTGGAATAAGTCAAGGAGTATGAAAACTTTCTTGAGGCACTGTATGTATTAAGTCAATAAAGGTAAAAGAAGGAGAGTTGCACCTCTCTTTTCAAAAGCAAGTTTTGATTATTTTTTGTCAATACAGAGGCTTCCCCATATATAGCTTAACAATGTGATCTGGCTAAAGGTCAAGGGGAAAAACAATCATGAAATATTCTGTTTGTTAAAGAGGGCATCCTGTTTGGCAGATAGAATAATCTAATTAAAATGAATTACTCTATGAATAATGTATGAGAGGATGACTTTTAAGTGCTGAATGAGGATCCCTTGAGAACGAGTCAACACCAAAAGGGAAAAATGGGGACAAATGCAGAAAATGTCAACGTTTTGACAGTGAAAGAAAGAAGTGCATAGGGTCTGAAAGTGCAAAGAGTTTAGTTCCTTCAGGTTGAGGGGAAACATCTACTAGAGAAGAGGGAATAGTGGGAATGAAGGGGTTTCAGACTGGTTATACAGTATGAAGAGTCAAGGAAAACATATTGGCCTACTGTCACTATACCTGGCAGTCCAACCATGGGCCATGAATTGAGGAACAAACTACATGTGTGAGAAGTACTGTATTCAGCCACTCTTGGAGGATAATTGAAGTTGAATGGAAATGCTTTGTTATTTCTTAAAACAGTTTAGCATTACAGCATTCATCAGGGCTCTGCCATGCTTCAATGTCCTTTCAATCGAAAAGACATATCTCCGTATATGTTTCAGAGCAGTGAGAACCAAGACTCTCCTGCTTCGAGGGCTATAATCCAGGCAGCAGAGGAGGGAATGACAATCCTGTGCACAATAAAATATATATTGTTCTCTATACAGTCTTCAACGCTGTATTTTTTATTTTAAATGTACATATCTGTCTCGGAGTTGGCAAATATTGTACCTGAACACTGTCAAATAGAAAATGCTACAATTTGGGGTCTGTAGTTCTGATTTGTTTATTTTGTTAAGGTAACTAAACTCTAAGAGTTGTCCATGTCAAATTTGGATTGAGGAATTAACCATCCACACTGTAAAAAATGACCCACGGGCTTAGTAAATATTGCAAATAGCAACTCAGGAAATTATCTTTAATAAATCTGCTTTATTATAAATGCCAAACTGGTCCCCAAAATCCCGTTCACATGAGTAAAACATCATACTTGATAATGATGGCATTTAGATACAAAAAGTTATTTCGGGTAACCTTTGTGTTGTGTCTGCAAGTCTCTGGGCTGCCCCGGCCTATGTAACAAGAAATAAGACCTTCCAGTTGCTAGCCTAGTGGTTAGAGCATTGGACTAGTAACCGGAAGGTTGCAAGTTCAAACCCCCGAGCTGACAAGGTACAAATCTGTCGTTCTGCCCCGAAACAGGCAGTTAACTCACTGTTCCTAGGCCGTCATTGAAAATAAGAATTTGTTCTTAACTGACTTGCCTAGTTAAATAAAGGTAAAAAAAAAATATAGCTATCTGAACTTGGTTATCTGGTGCATCTAATGCTATTAGCACTCATGTGGGTTACCCTATCTGAAAGAGTAGAATTTAAAAAATGTAATATAATTTGGGATGGACAATAAATAATTCAGCTGATTCAGTGTGATATCTCTTTCTTTGGAGACCCTGCTGTGTGTGTAACTCAAGGCAACATCTGATAATAAACACTTCATTATAGGTGAGGGTTTACACACTGTTTCTGTTATAGAGAATGGAAAAAGAGTAATGATGAGGCTGTAGAGTCTGTAGAGGCACAACTTTTCAGAATGCTACACACAGTTATTTAAATACCTACTGAACTCATCGAAATGAAATGGCTACAAACCAGGTTTTTAAATTGATAAAAAAAAAAACGTAAAATCACATTTACATAGGTATTCAGACCCTTTACTCCATACTTTGTTGAAGCACCTTTGGCAGCGATTACAGTCTTAAGTCTTCTTGGGTATGATGCTACAAGCTTGGCACACCTGTATTTGGGGAGTTTCTCCCATTCTTCTCTGCAGATCCTCTCAAGCTCTGTCAGGTTGGATGGGGAGCGTTGCTGCACAGCTATTACCAGGTCTCTCCAGAGATGTTTGATCGGGTTCAAGTCCGGGCTCTGGCTGGGCCACTCAAGGACATTCAGAGACTTGTCCTGAAGCCACTACTGTGTTATTTTGGCTGTGTGCTTAGGGGCATTGTCCTGTTAGAAGGTGAACCTTCGCCCCAGTCTGAGGTCCTGGGCACTCTGGAGCAGGTTTTCATCAAGGATCTCTCTGTACTTTTTCCATTCCTCTTTCCCACGATCCTGACTAGTCTCTCAGTCCTCCCACCACGATCTCAGATGCTCCAACCATCATCATGCTTCACTGTAGGGATTGGTGCCAAGTTTCCTCCCGACGTGACGCTTGGCATTCAGACCAAAGAGTTCAATCTTGGTTTCATCAGACCAGAGAATCTGGTTTCTTCTGGTCTGAGAGTCCTTTAGGTGCCGTTTGGCAAAGTCCAAGCGGACTGTCATGTGCCTTTTACTGAGTAGTGGCTTCCGCCTGGCCACTCAACCCTAAATGCCTGATTGGTGGAGTGCTGCAGAAATACTTTTCCTTCTGGAAGGTTCTCCCATCTCCTCAGAGGAACTCTGGAGCTCTGTCAGAGTGACCATCGTGTTCTTGGTCACCTCCCTGACCAAGGCCCTTCTCCCCCGATTGCTCATTTTGGCCGGGTGGACCGCTCTAGGAAGAGTCTTGGTGGTTCCAAACTTCTGCCTTTTATGAATGATGGAGGCCACTGTGTTCTTGGGGACCTTCAATGCTGCACAAATGTTTTGTTACCCTTCCCCAGATCTGTGCTTCGACACAATCCTGTCTCAGAGCTTTATGGACAATTACTTTGACCTCATGGCTTGGTTTTTGCTCTGACATGCACTGTCATCTGTGGGACCTTATATAGACCGGTTGTGTGCCTTTCAAAATCATGTTGAATCATTTGAATTTACCACAGGTGGACTCCAATCAAGTAGTAGAAACATCTCAATGATGATCAATGGAAACACAATAAATGTGCCACTCATTGGATCATTCTTGAAAGATGGAAAGTTTTGATGGCTAACTAAAATAAGAATACGCAAATGTTTTTGGAAAAATGTATTTTAGTTAAGCTGGGGGATAGATTATGGAAATCTCTAGACTTCAATAAAACATTGTTGTCACAGGGAAGTTCACCCTGTCATTCTCAGCCTATTAAAGTCCAACCCAACCTGCATCATCATGTCAATCCTCATTCAACAAATCAACAGCCTTCATTCCTCTATAATTGCTTGTACCTGTGGTAGGCAGGCAGTGAAATTGACAGCACATTACAGTGCGAGAGGGAGGATAATGTCATTACAGTACATTACATTACTGCCCTCATTCCTGGTCTCCCCAGGTCTAGGTGTCTGGGCTCAATTATAGTGCATTCAGAAAGTATTCAGATCCCTTGACATTTTGTTAAGTTACAGCCTTACTCTAAAATGGATCAAATAAAATAAAAATCCCCATTATTATAAAGCGAAAATAAGTTTATTGACATTTTTGCAAATGTAAAACAACAAAAAAACAGAAATACCTTAATTACATAAGTATTCAGACCTTTTCCTGTAAGATTCAAAATTGAGCTCAGGTGCATAGTGTCCCCTTTTAGTCATAGGTAATGGCAAACTCAATGTACCATCTATGCTTTGTTCAAACTCAGCAAAGTGTTTGTGTTTGGAGAATCTCTGTAAATAGAGTGTTCAACATCAGTTTAGGAGTCAGGCAGTACACCTACAGTAGCTAACCACCTGTATAATTCATGGGGGTGGGCTGGATGAATAGCTTGTTTTTACAGCAGACTGCCTCGGGCCAAGGCTACTCACACCATTAAACAACACAGTTTCACACACTGAAAATCAAAGAAACGCAAACACACGCACACACACACATTACAAATCAAAGCACACTGGGAGGGAAGGAAAACAGAGCAGGAAATCTCACTCCATTTTTAGCACCCCCAACAATAAGGCTGCTTGAGCTGAAATGCTGAAAGGCTGAAAAGCTTTGGACAAAGTGGTTATTTTTTTGGAGTCAAACACTTATTAAGTATGATGGGAAAAAACATTCAGGGTAAAAACATTCAGTTAACACTCTTGCTCCTCCAAACCTTCCCCTTATATCTACATCATACTTGATGATTCAACCTGAAATAGCTAATAAAAACAGTTTTTAATTGTTAACGAGCTGCGTAATGCTCTTATTTGGCGGCACCTTCTACTCCCCTCCCATTATTCTATATAAAACAGCAGTTATATGTGGAGGTCACAGGATGTTGGTGGCATGTTAATTGGGGAGGACGGACTCGTGGTAATGGCTGGAGCGAATTGTATCAAATACCTCAACCATGGTTTCCATGTGTTTGATGCCTTTCCATTCGCCAACCTCCCCTCAGCAGCCTCCACTGGTGGAGTTATTGAAGTTGATGAAAGGTCATCAAGCTCTATGTATAACGAAAACTTATTTTCCAAGATGTTGTTTTCATTTTCATTATCCACATGGCCAAGCTGGTCAATGTGGAGGGTCCAGCTGGTCTCAGTGGTTAATCGGTGTAATGTGGAAGAATGACCTGTAAATTAGCTATGTGGGCTGAATATGTTAATGGTTGACCCTTACTTAATGGGAAAGTCTTGTAATCATGCAGAACCAATGAAAACGACTCATGGTTAGCCAGAAGATTAATGGCACAGACTTTTTCATCATGCTGTCTCACCAGTCTCCAACTGTGTGTGTATACAGTATATTTGTGAGTGGACCTGGCTCATATAGGTACACACTCCCACACTCACTCACTCACTCACGCACAAACACACATTCTACTTGATACACTGACGAAACATGCAGCTGATTTAGTTTCCATCAGCTATGATACCCTTTAAAGACACAAAATGCTGCTTTAGTAGCACTTTGAAAACCATTCCCAGAGGAGGTTCCGTAGAAGTATATCAACATTTGTTGTGTAAGCTATATTCATACTAGTGTTGCATGGTTATATGCCACACTAGTATGACTACTGTATGACTAGACTTGTACACAGAGTGTACAAAACATTATGAACATAACATAGACTGCTCTTTCCATGACAGGTAAATACAGGTGAAAGCTATGATCCCTTATAGATGTCACTTGTTAAATCCACAATCAGTTTAGATGAGTGTACAAAACATTAGGGACATCTTCCTAATATTGAGGTGCCTTTGAATGGGATATGGTAGTACAGTAGGCGCACTAGTTTGTGTCAAGAACTGCAATGCTGCTGGGTTTTTCACACTCAACAGTTTCTCCTGTGTATCAAGAATGATCTGAGTAGGACATCCAGCCAACTTGACATAACTGTGGGAAGCACTGGAGGTAACATGGGCCAGCATCCCTGTGGAATGCTTTTGACACCTTGTGGAGTCCATACCCCAATGAATTGAGGCTGTTTTGAGGGATAAAAGGGGTGTATCTCAATATTAGGAAGGTGTTCCTAATGTTTTGTACATTCAGTGCAGGTTAGTGCAAAGAATGGGCTTCAATCCTAATTCTATGTTGTGGATCAGAACCATATGTACTGTAGGCTCTGACATGAACTAGTGTGGACCAAATAGATCACTGTCTAATTCTATTCATTCTATTCTCTGTTATGGACAGGGTTGGGTAATTGAAGACACTCCTGATCTGTAAAGCTTTACATAATGGCACTAGTGCAAAAGTTTGAATTGAGAGCCTCCATGATTTGAGAGCCTCCATCGACTTCACACTGTGTATCAAGAAACTGCTGATAATTGTAATGGTCTGCAAGCATATGTATGCAGGATTGGGTTATTTCTTTCTGCTGAGCATCTATCCTCTCCTTGTCTCTCTCTCCTCCTGACCAGCTCTATCTTTCAGATGGCATATCTCCTCTTCTCCCCTCAGGTACCTCTTTGGTGTCTGTTTATTTATCTCAGTATCAGGTATATCACCATTCTATCTGTAACTCCTCTCTTCTCTCAGGTATATCACCATCCTGTCTCTCTCTCTCTCTCTCTCTCTCTCTCTCTCTCTCTCTCTCTCTCTCTCTCTCTCTCTCTCTCTCTCTCTCTCTCTTTCTCTCTCTCTCTCTCTCGCTCTCTCTCTTTCTCTCTCTCTCTCTCTCTCTCTCTCTCTCTCTCTCTCTCTCTCTTTCTCTCTCTTTCTCTCTTTCTCTTCTCTCTCTCTTTCTCTCTTTCTCTCTCTCTCTTTCTCTCTTTCTCTCTTTCTCTCTCTTTCTCTCTCTCTCTCTTTCTCTCTTTCTCTTCTCTCTATCTTTCTCTCTTTCTCTCTCTCTCTCTTTCTCTCTTTCTCTCTTTCTCTTCTCTCTCTCTTTCTCGCTCTCTTTTCTCTTCTCTTTCTCTCTCTCTTCTCTCTCTCTTCTCTTTCTTTCTTTCTCCTCTCTTTCTTTCTTTCTTTCTTTCTTTCTCCTCTCTCTCTTTCTTTCTTTCTCCTCTCCTCTCCTCTCTCTCTCAGGTGTATCACCATCCTGTCTGTCTCTCCTCTTCTCTCTCTGGTATATCACCATCATGTCTCTCTCCTCTTTTCTCTCTCAGGTATATCCCCATCCTGTCTGCCTCATCCCTCTCAGGTATATCTCCACCCTGACTGTCTGTCTCTGCTCTCCCCGGCCCAGGTGTCAGATGATTCGTCAGACTCTCCAGAATCGGGGCCAATGTCCTGTATGGAGCCCTTCCTGGTCCGGAGGCTGTCTTGTCGCACTGTCCAGCTGCCTCCTCTGGCCTTCAGGCAGGCTGAGCAGTACTACTGCAACCACAAACCTGAACCAGACACTATCACAGTCCCACCGCGACCGACCACACTGCCCCTACGCACCCCTCCACTTATCGCCATCACCTCAGCCGACACCAGCAGGTGAGGTGTGTGTGTATGTGTGTGTGTGTGTGTGTGTTGACTTGCTAGTTTTGTACAAATTAAATTACCATAAGGGATGTTTAGACTGTCGGGCAGTCTGAAAAGAGTGCTTTCTTTTTGGATGAGCTACAATTATACAAATGTAGCCCTTCATTTTCTGTGTATATTTGGCACTTATTGAAGTGAACCCTGACTCACTTGTCTACTGAAGACTGACTCATCCGTGTATTTCTAGCATTGTAATTGACTGATTTCAACATACAGATCTGGGAAATACTTTGTCTCCATTTCTTCTGAAAAGGAATGATTTAACTAAACAAAACAACTCTATAGTAACAAGCAAGGCAGCATATGGTATCCATCTTGCAAATCAACATAATTTCACAGAATTGTGTTTTTACGCTATTTTTGGCCCTTTGGTGGAGCAGAGGTTTCAACAGGTAGTAGAGTGCAGTCATTCAACCAAAACCCCTTGAGGCACCAGTCCAAAATATGACAAACTTTCAGTATGTCATATACAGCCTCCCTAGATCCTATAAGAAAACCACTTGGGGAACACTGTCATAATACAGGCTAACATGCTGACCAGACCGGACACGTTGCGTGTGCGAGTGTCACAAAGTAAATTTAGAAATCCATGTTATTCAATTATTGCACCCACACTGCTCGTGCGCGCCAACGAGTGTCTGCGATGCCAAGGGCTTTCAGATTGCACTGAAAGTCCTGCATCTCCCATCTCCTCATTGGTTTATAGAAGCAGGTACCCACGTGCCAAATCCTCATTGGTTATACCCACGTGGGTGATTGAAAGACAAACTGTTTTGCTGGTCGTCGTGGTAATACTATGAAAGTTTAGATGCCGATCACCATATAAGTTCAAAGATGAAAAAGCCTGGAAGGACGAGAGATGACTAGAAACGATTCAGTTGGCCGTTTTATGTATGGATTAATTGTCGGAGTAGAGGACCATGTGCATTTCAGGTAAAATAACAACCTAATGTTTATATCCCAGGACAAATTAGCTAGCAACAGCAAACTAGCTAAATAGAACAAATTAGCTAGCATGTGCAAGCTAACTAGCTAAATTGCCATACATGTTTAATGCTTTTCGGCCTGTCCCCAAATTAATGTCATTGGTTCAGAGTTTGTTTTGATATTTTAACCTGCGTGTCGTGATCACGTTTGGTGTAGGGGGACAAAAAAAATTATGCACGATGGCGCACTCAGGATTGTATGGGATTCAAAGCACACGGCCATCACCACCATACTATCAAACAGTCTAAACAAAGTTAGAGCAGGGTATTAAGAAAGGTTTGGGGAAGCTAAGCCCTCTGCAGTCTGCAGTGCACAACATACAGTACCATCTGCTATGAGGTCAGTTGAGAGTTGCCAGAGCTTCACAAGGTGAGAGATTTGTTTTCACAAGTAGCCCATGTCTGAGAGAAATTCTCAGGGACCACAAATAGTAAGGGGAAAAACAGTAGCCCATTGTAGCCTTATATCCCATAGGTGATGAGTAAGTAAGGGGAAAAAACAAACCTAAAGTACAGCCAAAAGAATATCAACAAAGAAGACACCCCCCCAGCTCCTGCAGATGAAAGTAATCCCCAGTGCATCTGAGAACACATCAAGTTTGGCAGGTGCTCTGTAGCCAGGCAATGTGTTTGTAATATGAGACAAAGAGAAGATGTAGGACCATGTAATTAGAATTCATAGAATGGACAGTGTCCCTGGGATTTAGAACGCCTCACTCCACTGATCATGAAGATTTGCATTGGAGAGCAGTGTCTTCTTCATCAACAACAAGCTACGTACATACATTACACCGTCCAATGGCTTGACACAATGGTTCTCCATCCGAACCAGCGCCTGTCATGTCACTTTCTTCCTCTGCTGAAGACAATGATGTTGTTCGTACCAATGTTCCAGCATGTCAAAATGCATTCATACAGATAGATACTATATAATGTCGTGGTATACTGTAGAATACTATAGTAAAAACAACATTGATATCCACAACAACAAAAAAACACAGTACTAAATACTACAGTAATGTCTGGAAAAACACTACAGTCCACAGAAACACAAGACATTTTTAACTATAGTAAATACTACAGTATTTCATTTGCATATACCTTGCCCATTCCCTCCCCCATTTTGTAATTTGTTCCACCCATAAGTGAGAATGGGTATTGTGTTCCGTACAGGTTATAGAAGAGTGCAGAAACTCTGAACTATCCGTTCAGACCTCAGTCCTACCGACCGACCGATAGATAAATAGATAGATTATGGAAAATGAGCTATTTTAGTATTTCTCTAGTAGGTTTCCTGAAGGACAAAGCCTCCACTTCAATGACAGAGATAATAAAACAAAAACACTATAGAAAACACTACAATAATGTCTGCAAAAACACTATAGTAAATACTGCAACACCCAGTGAACACTACAGTATCCTACAGTGCAAAAACACTACTTTAATTACTATAGTATATACTACAGTTTTATTTTACTAGTGTTTATACCGTGTAAATACTACCATAAACTACAGCATACTACAGTGAATATTACAGCTTTTATAACATAGTATACTTTAGTATTTTTTTCATGTGGGCATGCAGCAATATTATTTTTATTTTCTAAAGCAGCTATTCTGTAACTTTTAAGGAAGTAGGGTAGACCGTGTCACCACCTGTAAGAACACAAATACAGGAAAGAGCTGTCATCCTATAGTCTATTTCAATATCCTATGGATTCTATTCATGACAATGATGTCAATGCTGTTTCCTCAAACCCCACTTGGTTGATTCAATGCCCTTGGCTTGATCATCAATAAGACTGCTGGCTACAATCCAATAATAACACAATAGGACACCAAGGGTGTGTCTTATGGGGATTTTAGCACAGCTGTGATTTTTTTTATTTTTAAGATTAGATTATGTTGTGATGTCATCATACATTTTCTCAAGAATTGATTAATTAATATACATAAGTAAGGCAAAGCCCTTTGTAATATAATTATTAATTGCTATGCCTTCTATACACTTCACTATGGACAACATGGGAGAAAATGATAGAGAATTCTAACAAAGACCATACTGTACAACGTTTTAGCTCAGTTTAAGGCTTGGTTCATTTATAGTAAAAGGGCTTTTATGTACTCTGCGCCATCATCTTGGAACGCCTTACAAAATAGTTTTAAACTGGAAGAACTTGTCCCGATATCACTGATGAATGATCTTGAGACTGATTCCCTGGCCTGTCAATGTTTTTAAATCACTGATGAATGATCTTGAGACTGATTCCCTGGCCTGTCAATGTTTTTAAATCACTGATGAATGATCTTGAGACTGATTCCCTGGCCTGTCAATGTTTTTAAATCACTGATGAATGATCTTGAGACTGATTCCCTGGCCTGTCAATGTTTTTAAATCACTGATGAATGATCTTGAGACTGATTCCCTGGCCTGTCAATGTTTTTAAATCACTGATGAATGATCTTGAGACTGATTCCCTGGCCTGTCAATGTTTTTAAATCACTGATGAATGATCTTGAGACTGATTCCCTGACCTGTCAATGTTTTTAATTTGCTGTTTTTCATTTTTTGCAGTGTTAATCTGCAAAATTGTAATTATTCGCCTACCTCCTCATGCCTTTTGCACACAATGTATATAGACTTTTCCCCGACTGTGTTATTGACTTGTTAATTGTTTACTCAATGTGTAACTCTGTGTTGTCTGTTCACACTGCTATGCTTTATCTTGGCCAGGTCGCAGTTGTAAATGAGAACTTGTTCTCAACTAGCCTACCTGGTTAAATAAAGGTGAAAAAAATAAATAAAAAGTACTCTTGTGAATTCTATGGTTTTTACTAGATTACTTGTTGTTCATGTTGTTTGTCTGTAATTTCTGTAATGACTTGGTGCTGCCTATCTTGGCCAGGACGCTCTTGAAAAGAGATTTTAAATCTCAATGAGCCCTTCCTGGTTAAATAAAGGTTAAATAAAATAAAGATCATCAGGGTTGAATAAAACTGGAAGGCAGACAACTTACTGCTTCAGTTCAAAATCAGGGTCATTTGAACAATGAAAGAGTGAAGTTTCTGAACTGGGATAGGTTACAGCTAGCCTACCATACCAGGACTGGAAAAATAAAAAGAAGTGGAGGAAGGAACCGGTCACTTCAGGGGAGATTGATAGACAAGATTGGGACAGATGGAGTCAGATCAAACACTTTTTATAGTGCCTTCAAGAGGGTTTTCACACACCTTGACTTTTTCCACATTTTGTTATGATACAGCCTGAATTAAAAATGTATTAAATTGAGATTTTCTGTCACTGATCTACACACAATACCCCATAACGTTAAAGCGGAACCATGTGTCTCGAAATGTTTACAAATGTATTAAACTTAAAAACTAAAATGTCTTGAGTGAATAAGTAATCAACCCTTTTGTTATGGCAAGCCTAAATAAGTTCAGGAGTACAACTGTGCTCAACAAGTCACATGAATTGCATTGACTCCCTCTGTGTGCAATAAGTGTGTTTAACATTATTTTTTAACTATCCCATCTCTGTACCCAACACATATAGTTGAAGTCAGAAGTTTACATACACCTTAGCCAAATACATTTAAACTCAGTTTTTCACAATTCCTGACATATAATCAGAGTAAAGATTCCCTGTCTTAGGTCAGTTAAGATCACCACATTATTTTAAGAATGTGAAATGTCAGAATAATAGTAGAGAGAATTATTTATTTCAGCTTTTATTTCTTTCATCACATTCCCAGTGAGTCAGATGTTTCCATACTCTCAATTAGTATTTGATAGCATTGCCTTTAAATTGTTTAACTTGGGTCAAATGTTTTGGGTAGCCTTCCACAAGCTTCCCACAATAAGTTGGGTGAACTTTGGCCCATTCCTCCTGACAGAGCTGGTGTAACTGAGTCAGGTTTGTAGGGCTCCTTGTTCGCACACGCTTCTTCGGTCCTGCCCACTAATGTTCTATGGGATTGAGGTCAGGGCTTTGATGGCCATTCCAATTTCTTGACTTTGTTGTCCTTAGGCCATTTTTCCACAACTTTGGAAGTATGCTTGGGGTCATTGTCCATTTGGAAGACCCATTTGCGACCAAGTTTTAACTTCCTGACTGATGTAATTTTTTACCTCATGATGCCATCTATTTTATGAAGTGCACCAGTCCTTTTTGCAGCAAAGCACCCCGACAACATGATGCTGCCACCCCTGTGCTTCACTATTGGGATGGTGTTCTTCGGCTTGCAAGCCTCCCCCTTTTCCTCCAAACATAACGATGGTCATTATGGCCAAACAGTTCTATTTTTGTTTCATCAGACCAGAGGACATTTCTCCAAAAGTACGATCTTTGTCCCCATGTGCAGTAGCAAACCGTAGTCTGGCTTTTTTATGGCGATTTTGAAGCAGTGGCTTTTTCCTTGCTGAGCAGCCTTTCAGGTTATGTCGATTATAGGACTCGTTTTACTTTGCATATAAATACTTTTGTACCGGTTTCCTCCAGCATCTTCAAAAGGTCCTTTGCTGTTTTGGAATTTATATGCACTTTGTGCACCAAAATACGTTAATCTCTAGGAGACAGAAGGCATCTCCTTCCTGAGCGGTATGACAGCTGAGTGGTCCCATGGTGTTTATACTTGCGTACTATTGTTTGTACAGATGAACGTGGTACATTCAGGCATTTGGAAATTGCTCCCAAGGATGAACCAGACTTGTGAAGGTCTACAATCTGAGGTCTTGGCTGATTTATTTTGATTTTCCCATGATGTCAAGCAAAGAGGCACTGAGTTTGAAGGTAGGCCTTAAAATACATCCACAGGTACACCTCCAATTGACTCAAATTATGTCAATTAGCCTATCAGAAGATTCTAAACCATTACATCATTTCTGGAATTTTCCAAGCTGTTTAAAGGCAAGGTCAATTTAATGTATGTAATCTTCTGACCCACTGGAATTGATACAGTGAATTGTAAGTGAAATAATCTGTAAACCATTGTTGGAAAAATGACTTGTGTCATGCACAAAGTAGATGTCCTAACCGACTTGCCAAAACTGGTTTGTTAACAAGAAATTTGTGGAGTGGTTGAAAAACAAGTTTTAATGACTCCAACCTAAATGTATGTAAACTTCCGACTTCAACTGTAGACACAACAGTAGCTAGGATGGGGAGAAGTCTGTCCATAATAAAACGCTGTTTTATGACAATTATATCCATTTCAATCCCACTTTGTAACACAACAAAAAGTGGACAAAGGTGTGTGAATACTTCCTGAAGGCACTGTATAGGGGAGTGTTCTTTTCTCTTTGGCCCACTGTCATACCCCTCTCCTCAACAACAATGTGTGCCAAGCAACCACTGCTCTGTCAAGAGCCTATTTCTGAGGAGATTGCATTCATTCTCCTGGCATTGAAGAAATTGAAGTCCCCGGCCAGTTAGTTTGCAATGTAGTGGGCTCGAACCAAGCAGTGGGAGAGGAGGAAGAAGAACACACTGCGATTTGACCAAAAGTCCTCTCTTGAGTTTAAAGGAAATAAAGAACAAAGAAATTGAAAATGTGCCTAAAGCAATTTCATGGTGGCGAACTGCCTGTAATGGTAGAAGGAGCTGGATGGTCATGCTTTCTCCTCTCTGGAGACACGTCCGAATCACAATCTAGGTCCCATCCACTCCGTGTGGAGGAATGACACTGGACACCTCAAATGTGAAGCTGAATGAAACAAATGTAATTTGTCTGCCCTAAAAAATACAACCATATTTAAAAAGATTAAGTAGATGGCATTAACCATCTGTATTAGTGTTTACTTGTTTTGGTGGGAAATTACATACTCCTCATCTAAGTTTGAATACATTTTGTTTGTACTGTCTGCATTTAAAATAAGTGAAGAATAAAATAATATTTTATCTTATTACTAGAGAAATCTATTGAATGTTGCATTCTATTAGTTGCATTTAGGGTATCCTCCCCCCAAAACTGCAATGCATACGTAGCAATATATTATTTTACACAATAAATATAGAAGACACATTTAGACACTCTTGCTGTGGTCATGGTTTTGATTCCATGAACAAGGATCAACGAGTGAACACTTTTTTCACATTCTAATCTTACTTTATTATATTATGAGACTTCCATACCTTGATTCCATTAACAAGGATCAGAGAAGCAAAATGTGGATTGATTCCCACTTTAGCCATAACATTACCTATCCCTCTGGACTGCATTTGTGTTGTGGTCAAAGGGAGGTGGCTAAGGTCTCATGTTTTATGTATGCTGTGACAGCTTTCCTATCCCATTGTTAACAAGGACTGCATATGGGGGATGAACAGTGAAATGTGGTTGTTTCGGCCGCCT
Source organism: Oncorhynchus kisutch (assembly GCF_002021735.2). Lineage (NCBI taxonomy): Eukaryota > Metazoa > Chordata > Actinopteri > Salmoniformes > Salmonidae > Oncorhynchus > Oncorhynchus kisutch. Next base: position 20,370,967 of record NC_034176.2, on the reverse strand, counting down.
ACTGCGTGGATGTTTTCATGCATCGAGTGCGTAAAGTTATGACAGCCGGCTTTTGGAACAAATGATTTCGGAAACATATTAAAGGTCATTCATGGATTTTAATTTAGGCTCAAGGTAGTTTATCCACGTACCACGTAAGCCTATTGGGGAGCACGGATAAGGAATCGTCACCAGAACCTTGCTGAAATAGGCGTGTACGCATAGACAGTGGAGCACTTGGAATTCGACTACAGCCAGGTTCTTATCTGAGCGACAGGGAGAGAGTAACATTGGACGGGACGTTATAATAACACAAAATTAAATGTTAATTAAAAAACAAATCAGCACAGTAGGCCTATAGATGGCAATAGTGTTTGGAGTGTGTGGTGGCGTATTAAGATGACAAAGTAGACTAGTCACCAAATGGATGTTTTGTTGGATAGTCTACTACTGTATTTTGGAGAATGAGGCAATGCACATTATTTAATTGCTTTACTTCAGATAGCTCTGTCCTGTTAAAGGTAATTCAGAGAAGTGCCCGGATCTGCAGATTTCAAGTAACTTTTCAAACTAACCGAAAACCTGTGTTGAAAGTAACAAATGTAGAATTAATGTAGGTCTCCAGCAGAACAAAGTTTCAGAAAACATCTTGGCAGCAACAGCCCCGAGACAAGGCGCCGAAAAAGTCCCTAGGCTTCACTTTGCATGTTTTAAACCAGACTGCGAGTCTAATAAAAACCTTGGCAAACTAGGATGGATACCGCCGGCGGGAATGTGACAGCATCCCTCGTCTCTGGCAGTGGTAGCTTCGGCAGCAGCAGTAGCTGCACTGGTGGAGACGCGAATGCGCCTAAACATTTGTGGAGGCAACAGAACCAAGCAGTGCTCTCTCCGCTCCACCACGCGCTCGGAGTACGGACGAACAACCGGGTGAGAAGAGGATTTTCGGACACCGAGAAATACCTCAGCCCTAAGACCATGGACCGAACTTATGCAGTGGACACCGGGCACCGACCCTGTTTGAAGAAATCACGGATGTCATGGCCATCCTCGTTCCAAGGACTTCGACGGTAAGGACAGCTTTATCTCTGTCTCAAAGGAGAATGACAAGGGCGTGTGTGAACAATGGAAAGCGAAAAAGTAGGGTAAGTAGGCTACCAAAGGTGTAAAATATGTCGGAACTTTGGACAAGCTTTAGTTTTCATTCCGTAGCCTAAATATTCGCATTTTAGGTAGATGTGAAAAATATCCCAACCCGGCACTCGAGAATTGTTATTAATCTAACCGACGAGACAAAGAGGGATTTGTAAATTATGTAAAAACAAATGATGAATTTCCTCATTCGTTTTTAGATTGGACGTTTGCGCATCAATAGTTTCTGTTATTAATGATATGGATGTCTTGATTGATGTCTGTTTAAAAAAAAGACGCCCATGATTTAAAGGTGCTGTGACTGGGAGTAAAATAAATCGATACATTAATTTAAGGTAGACGTGGACCAAGTAGGCATAGGGAGGACACAAAGTTAAATAGAAGGAAATAAAGTGAGGGGCACAATTATAAGGTTAATCTCTCAAATGATGAGCAGGCATAACACATTGCACATTTCAGTCCATGTATTCGCTTGTACGCCCTTTTTTACCCAACACATCCCATACTAGTAGATACATTAAAGCTTTTTATATCAGCTATAGGCCTAATTAGCCAATTGTAAGCATCTCTTACCACATAATTACAGTTAATTTCTGACAAGGGCAGACTGCAGTGCAGTTCACCAGTCCAATACAAAAATACCCTATTTCCACTGTCATGCTGACCCACACATACTGGCTCTGATATTTTCTTTTTACATTGTCCAATCCAGCATAGTTCTAGCAACTAACGTGGATACAAACGGCCAGCACAATACGACACATTGGATTGGCTAAGCAGTGTTAAAAGGATTATAGGCCTACCATACATTATTTTCACTACTCTCTCCTACTTGCATTCATTGGTTTAATCCACATATTCACAACAGACTCGAGCCATTCTATATACCAGGAGTTGACTGTAGATGCTTTTTAGGTGGTGGTGGAGCCCAGAAGGCTGCTACATATTCAGACCGAGTCCTGGGGATTCTTATTCTCTAATTATCTACTTTAGCTGCAAAGTAAAGAGAGAGAGACATCTAATATTAGGTCACCTCCGTTTCCTGTCGGAAGTTCTGGAGCTTCCATAATATCTGTCCCTGGACTAATATTCTCTTCAGTTATGACTGCCATCTCACCTCAGGGCTATGGAGAATATTGACCGAGCTGTGCTTGGAATGGACTGTAACATGTATCCAGACCTGGTATTCAGAGTCTAGACAGAAAGGAAAGCATGATTACTGTTTGAGATTGTTTACAATCTGAAGAAATCATACTTGGGACAGAGGAAGACTTAAGTTCTTTATAGAAGGTATAATTATATTTTTTTATATTTCAGGGGGGGGTGAAGAAAGATGTGTAGTATTGCATTGTTTTACTCATGGCTGATAATCTATGGGGCAATACTGTCCAGGGCCCATTTCCCAAAAGCATCTTAAGGCTAAGTTCAACAGTAGAACCTTCGTAAGAGCATCATTAATATCTCCAAGCTGTTTCCCAAAACCATCGTTATTAACGTTGCACTTGAAAATGCTCGTAATATAAAGATGCCTCAGGGCAATCGTAGAACAGCTAAGTGCATCGTTAGTTCCTTTTTTGCCCTCCTGTGTCACTTTATACACAGATCTCTGTTGAACATAGATTCACATGGTCTATCAGTTTCCCTGCGACTGCCGATAACTTCAGACCAAAGTTGACTAGAAGTACAAAGTTGCAATGTCTTTGCAATTGATACAAGCAACATATAAAAAGATGCTTCAAATGAAAACAGAGATGACCGCATTAAAATAAACAGTAGGCTATAGGCCTTTTGCAATCATATTGAAGTCACTTCATGTTTAATCATTTGAGTTCTATTTTTCTACTTCTAATTTGTTGAATATACACTGAGCGTACAAAACATTAAAAACACCTTCCTAATATTAAGTTGCACCCCCCAACCCCCTTTTGCCCTCAGAACCGCCTCACTTCGTCGGGGCATGGACTCCACAAGGTGTTGAAAGCGTTCCACAGGGATGCTGGCCCATGTTGACTCCAATGCTTCCCACAGTTGTCAAGTTGACTGGATGTCTTTGTGTGGTGGACCATTCTTGATACACACGGGTTGCAGTTATTGACACAAACCGGTGCACCTGGGACCTACTACCATACCCTGTTCAAAGACACTTAAATATTTTGTCTTAACCATTTACCCTCTGAATGGCACACATACACAATTCATGTCTCAATTGTCTCAAGGCTTTTTTTAACCTATCACCTCCCCTTCATCTACACTGATTGAAGTGGATTTAACAAGTAACATCAACAAGTCTATCATGGCATTCACCTGGTCAGTCTGTCATGGAAAGAGCAGGTGTTCTTAATGTTTTGTAGACTCAGTGTATTTCATAGCCTAACTTGTGTGCAATGATGTGCCCGACTGGGCAATTTAGTGCATTTTTATTGGGTAAGCATTAGAGTTTAACCTGGTTACTGAGTTTTACTGGGATTTACCACCCAAAACCACTCTATTTTCCAAGGATAAATAACTGAGAGAAACTGGTAAATTATAGTAAATTATAATAAATTACTTATATGAACAGCATGGTGTGAAATGGAACTGTTAAATTATATGCATGTTTAAATCTGACTTCTCTATGGCCTCTGTGTGAAGAATCTTCAATGCTCAGGGTGGGTACAGACAGCCCATCTCAGTATTGAGCACAGTTCACAATGTATGGAGACCTATACTGTCATCTCATCATCGTAACTTTTTTTCTTGCGATAGCTAGGCCTGCATTTGCTACAGCATAGTCTATGCTACAGTAATATAAAGACAGAATGCCCGTCTAATTTACCCATCTCCATCTGGCTTTCGGGGTCACGTTTTTTAAATTGTAATTTTTATTTTGTGTAATTTGTGCTCCTTCTGGCCTCTAGGTCACCAGGCTGCTCGTTAGGGCGCACACCTGGCACCATCGTTACACGCATAATGACACCTGGACTCCATCACCTCCTTTATTACCTGCCCTTTACATGTCACTCCCTTTGGTTTCTTCCCCAGTCGTCATTGTTGCTGTTTTGTGTTTCTTGTTTTGTTAATTAATTAATTAATTAATTAATTAAATGTATTAATTCCCTGAACTTGCTTCCCGACTTTCAGCATACATCGTTACATATTGCAGCTGCAGAGTTTTAAAACAGCCTATCACTTGAAAATCGTTGCTTTAAACGAGTGCATGCGCAAGCAGTCTTTCTCTCTCTCTCTCTCCATCAACTGTAAGTACCGACGGTGGAGAAGAAAGCAGGAATGGGGAGTCGAACATCTAATATTGAACAGACATCAAACAGGACAGGGACAGCAATAGAACCGGGTATGCAAAGATAAACAAACATTACTGTTGTGGCAGGAGAGCGTAATGTTGGTGAGCCTGTCTCCTTCGAGCTCCAGGGAGGGGGAGTGGGAGCAGGCGTGACATCAACTCCATTGAAATTAGATTATCCGGTTCTAGTTTGACATATAGCCCTAGACCCCTTCCCCTTTTCCACACTTTGTTACATTACAGCCTTATTCTAAATAGGATTACACACTAATGAGTGTTTTTTTTAGAAATGTTTACAAATTTGTTACAAATAAAACAACCGAAATAGCTTATTTACATGATTATTCAGACCCTTTGCTATGAGACTCGAAATTGAGCTCAGGTGCATCCTGTTTCCATTGATCATCCTTGAGATGTTTCTACAACCTAATTGGAGTCCACCTGTGGTACATTCAATTGATTGGACATGATTTGGAAAGGTACATACAGTTGAAGTCGGAAGTTTACATACACCTTAGCCAAATACATTTAAACTCCGTTTTTCACTATTCCTGACATTTAATCCTAGTAAAATTCCCTGTCTTAGGTCAGGTATGATCACCACTTTATTTTAAGAATGTGAAATGTCAGAATAATAGTAGAGAATTATTTATTTCATCACATTCCCAGTGGGTCAGGAGTTTAAATAGACTCAATTAGTATTGGATACCATTGCCTTTTAAATTGTTTAACTTGGGTCAAATGTTTCAAGTAGCCTTCCACAAGCTTCCCACAATAAGTTGGGTGAGTTTTGGCCCATTCCTCCTGACAGAACTGGTGTAACTGAGTTAGATTTGTAGGCCTCCTTGCTCGCACACACTTTTTCAGTCCTGCCCACACATTTTCTATAAATTTGAGGTCAGGGCTTTGTGATGGCCACTCCAATTCCTTGACTTTGTTGTCCTTAAGCCATTTTGCCACAACTTTGGAAGTATGCTTGGGGTCATTGTCCATTTGGAAGACCCATTTGCGACCCAAGCTTTAATTTCCTGACTGATGTCTTGATGTTGCTTCAATATATCCATATAATTTTCCTACCTCATGATGCCATCTATTGTGTGAAGTGCACCAGTCCCTCCTGCAGCAAAGCACCCCCACAACATGATGCTGCCACCCCCATGCTTCACGGTTGGAATGGTGTTCTTTGGCTTGCAAGCCTCCCCCTTTTTCCTCTAAACATAACGATGGTCATTATGGTCAAACAGTTCTATTTTTGTTTCATCAGACCAGAGAACATTTCTCCAAAAAGTACGATCTTTGTCCCCATGTGCAGTTGCAAACCATAGTCTGGCTTTTTTATGGCGGTTTTGAAGCAGTGGCTTCTTCCTTGCTGAGCGGCCTTTCAGGTTATGTCGATTATAGGACTCGTTTTACTGTGGATATAGATACTTTTGTACCTCTTTCCTCCAGCATTTTCACAAGGTCCTTTGCTGTTGTTCTGGGATTGATTTGCACTTTTCGCACCAAAATACGTTCATCTCTAGGAGACACAATGCGTCTCCTTCCTGAGCGGTATGACGGCTGTGTGGTCCTGTGTTGTTTATACTTGCGTACTATTGTTTGTTCAGATGAACGTGGTACCTTCAGGCATTTGGAAATTGCTCCCAATGATGAACCAGACTTGTGGTCTACAATTTTTTTCTGAGATCTTGGCTGATTTCTTTTGATTTTCCAATGATGTCAAAATACATCCACAGGTACACCTCCAATTGACTCAAATGATGTCAATTAGCTTATCAGAAGATTCTAAAGCCATTACATAATTTTATGGAATTTTCCAAGCTGTTTAAAGGCACATTAAGTTGACTATGTAAACTTACGACCCACTGGAATTGTGATGCAGTGAATTATAAGTGAAATAATCTGTCTGTAAACAATTGTTGGAACAATTACTTGTCATGCACAAAGTAGATGTCCTAACCGACTTGCCAAAACTAGTTTGTTAACAAGAAATTTGTGGAGTGGTTGAAAAACAAGTTTTAATGACTCCAACCTAAGTGGATGTAAACTTCAGACTTCAACTGTGTGTGTGTGTATAATATATATATATATATATTTATCCCAGCCCCGTCCCCGCAGAAGGCCTTTTGGTAGGCAGTCATTCTAAATAAGAATTTGTTCTTAACTGACTTGCCTAGTTAAATGAAATAACATTTAACTGTTGACAGCAATCGAGGAATGAAGGAACAATAGAGAAAGAGGTAGGCTAATAACATTTTGGGAAATATTACGAAAGGTAGGCCTATATACACTTCAGCCTACTAATTATACAAATAACACCGATTTTAGATTTCAAAATGTAAAATTGAATTTGCTAACATAGACTTTCTTGGCCACGTGCTGCACCAGAATCACATTTTCTCTCCCTGCTTTGTCATGGTTTGAACGATGTGTTTAAATCCAGTCCGTATAATACAGTACAGTAATACAGTTCACACTCAAATATTTGCCTACTGGAGCTAGTTTCATATATTTTCCCAAGTTAACATATACTGTAGCTAGCATCATCTATGGGATTTTATGTTTTTCTGTCGCACATAATGTGCAGTAGCCTATATCATACAGTGCATTCGGAAAGTATTCAGACCCAAATACAGGTCTGCCAAGCTTATAGCTTCATACACAAGACTCAAGGCTGTAATCGCTGCCAAAGCTGCTTCAACAAAGTACTGAGTAAAGGGTCTGAATACTTATTTATTTATTTTTCTGCTTTGTCATTATGGGGTATTGTGTGTAGATTGTTACTTTACAGCATTATTCTAAATCAATGTGGAAAAAGTCAAGGGTTCTGAATACACTGTATATGTAGCCTACTGGGTAACGGCACAAGCTTTTGGGCTCATTAAATGTCTTTAAATTTAGACAGGCCTATTTATATGCTTTTGAATGACCCTTACGGTTTTGGCAGGAAATGCCGGGTTACCCGGGAGAATTAGTAAAACATTTGTAAAATACCAGGAAAATATGCAACCTTAGTAAGCATTACAAATAAGCTGCCTCAATATTTGCAACTTTAAGTGGTAATATCTCTCTAGGAGCTGATCTGTCAGTATTGCTAAATAATTATACTGTTAAGTTAAGATTTTGATGGAGAAAGTATCGAAAGCGTTCTCCATCAGCTATCAGTATTGACACATGTTCCAATGATGCACTTTGCGACCGTTCTCTCTGAGTGGTGTTTTTGGAAATGCATCTTCGGCCGTTGTAGGAAAGTTGCATCGTTAAAATACAAGTCTAAGTTCCGTCGCTATCGGGAAACCGGGCCCAGCTCACTATTAAAGGTCATTAGATAAAATCATTTAGACTATGAAGTGATACTAAAGTCCCTCATTCAACCGAAACCACTATCCAGAAGTGTGGTCTGAGCAAAACCACCTACAAGGCTGTGAAAAGCAGGTTTGAAATAAGGCAACAGTAAACATGTCATCCGCCATGAATAATGCAGTGCCCCCTTGGGCCAATCAATGCCATAGATCTCTATGGCAGGACGTGTCATTCACCAAAGTTTTGTCAAAATCATCCGGTGGTGTCAGATATTGTGTAGGTTAGCTAAACTCATCCCTGAGCACATGTGCCAAATTGTATCACTCCGAGTCAAACAGATCAAGAGATATAAACGTGACTCTTATAGTGCCACCGTGTGGTCGTTATGAATGTTCTTGTATATGTTGAGTCTTAAGTGTTCGCCAAATTTATGTGCCAAACCATGCCCACGTGAATGTATATTGGTCATGTTGTTTTAGGTACTAGTCTAGAAAGTATTGCGTAGAGACCTTTGTCCATAGATGCCACATATCATGTTTCGTGCAGATTGGTCATTTGGTGCCAGAGAACTAACTTGAAGTGTTTTTCACAAAATTCTAAATGTTGGACTTTATGCGGGTTTTGCGGGTTTTCCACTAGTTACCACAGGCACAAAGTCAACTTTGGCAATATTGTAAACATGTATGAAAACAAAAATGTACTTTTTGGTATTAATTTAAGGTTCCAGTGTTTTACTTGCTATAATGTATTTACTTTGCCACCATGGCCTTTTTTTTTTGTCTGTACCTCCCTTATTATCACACCTCATTTGCTCACATCGTATATAGACTTATTTTTCTACTGTATTATTGACTATGTTTGTTTTACTCCATGTGTAACTCTGTGTAACTCTGTTGTTGTATGTGTCGAACTGCTTTGCTTTATCTTGGCCAGGTCGCAATTGTAAACGAGAACTTGTTCTCAATTTGCCTACCTGGTTAAATAAAGGTTAAATAAAAATGGCAAATTGCATTATATTAGGAGAGTCAGCCATCCAATTTCCTGTATGAGGGAAATTGTGGTACAGAGATTCTTATCATTGTTGCCTAAAAGGCGAGATGTCAAAACAGTTATGATGGCAAAATTAAGCAATTGCAATGGGAGGCAGCTCTGAGGTTATGCAAAGAGATTTGCAGTGATCCTGAAACTAAGACAAAGCAATGCAGATTCATACATTCATTGATATGCGCCCCACATCCATAGCTCTATGCACTCATCAAATATGCAGACATTGTGAGACAGACATAACATTGGATGCATTACCAACTTTTGATTCGATTGAGATATATTGCTATATCTGTTCTCCTGTAGAGTAATCCCACAGTGCTGTGCCCATGTAATACTGTAAGCATTAATGCTGTGAGTGTGACTGTTGATAGCCTCATGCCCAGTGGTGATGGCCAGCCTGTTCACCAGGGATCTAATGATACAGCTAAACGGTTAGACCACATGCTTTAAAAGCTGGGGATGAGGGCTGAGCCACAGAGACAAGATGGGCCCTAATGAAGACTACTTTGTGTGACTGCAGACAAGTCACATTTTATATTGAATTTAACCTAAAAAGGTTTAATAAAGGAAGAAGTATTTCAGCCTTTTCCGCATCCCCTTGGACACAAGTGAACATTGTGTCTTGGTGACCGGCAGGCTCCACAAGTGGAATGACATGACAGAATTTTCCGGATTCTGCTGTTGCAGTGTGTGAAATCTGGCTTGCCTACTACTTACTTAACTGTATACTGTGTACTAATCGTACTACATACTATTTAGCAAAATGTATGCAGTATGCCAACATACTACTTTTGGTGCGTTCAAGACAACTGGGAACTCGGAAACAAGAATTCCCAAAACACAGTTAAAAATGGAAAAGATACCATTTGTTGTTTTGTCATGTATTGTTGTATTTCTTTGATATCTTGGGACAGTATAAAAAAAACAGTATGAAAAATCATGACGTCAGTGATCTTCAGGTCGGAGAAGTCAGAGCCCTAGGATGATGCCTGAGTTTCCGACTTGTAATTCTGAGTTGGATGATCGTTCAAAAATATTTTTCCCAGTCAGAGCATGTTCCTTGTTATCTTGAATGCACCATCAGTTACGGCGTTGCAGATTAATCCGAAAGGATCATCTGTAGCCCCAGTCAGTGACCTTTCACTACAGCGGCAGTGTTGTTGTTTTGGGTTAATGTTAGTTAAGTAGCTAGCTTTGGAGTAAACTTGAGTTAACAGTAGGGTAAGCATGAATAGTGCCTTCAGAAAGTATTCATACCCCTTGACTTATTCCACATTTTGTTGTTACAGCCTAATATCTCACCCATCTTCACAAAAGGCCCCATAATGACAAGGTGAAAACATGTTATTAAACAATTGTGCAAATGTATTGAAATTGAAATACAGAAATCTTATTTACATAAGTAATCACACCCCTCAGTCAATACACCTTTGTCGGTGATTACCTAGCATAGACTTACAGATGACCTGGAGCCAGTGGGTATGGCGACGAATATGTATCGAGGGCCAGCCGACTAGAACATACGGGTCGCAGTGGTGGGTGGTATAAGGTGATTTGGTAACAAAACGGATGGCACTGTGATAGACTGCATCCAGTTTGCTGAGTAGAGTGTTGGAAGCTATTTTGTAGATTACCTCGCCGAAGTCTAGGATCGGTAGGATAGTCAGTTTTACTAGGGTAAGTTTGGCCGCGTGCGTGAAGGAGGCTTTGTTGCGAAATAGAAAGCCGATTTCTAGATTTGATTTTGGATTGGAGATGTTTAATATGAGTCTGGAAGGAGAGTTTACAGTCTAACCAGACGCCTAGGTATTTATAGTTGTACACATATTCTAGGTCGGAACCGTCCAGGGTGGTGATGCTAGTTGGGTGGGTGCGGGCAGCGAACGGTTGAAAAGCATGCATTTGGTTTTACTAGCGTTTAACAGCAGTTGGAGGCCACGGAAGGAGGGTTGTATGGCATTGAAGCTCGTTTGGAGGTTAGTTCGCACAGTTGCCATTGTGATGTATGCTTCTTTACATTAAAATAAGGATCAGCGCCTGAGTTAAGATTAGGAAAACAAACTATCACCGAGAACTTTTCTGGTGCACACTCTTGACCCTGATATGTATAATACATTTTGCACCATGAGTATAATTGCATCTTCCAGATTTAGGGTCTAAACTACCGTTGGCTATTGTCTTTCTGTGGAACAATAAAAACAAATGCTCTTCTGGCATAGGCTTCTGGAAGCAGACTTACAATAAACCAAAAAAATGCACTGTTGGAACAGGCTTTGCTGCTTTAACTTAAGAACTTTCATCCCCTTACTCATTTGCCCTTGCAATACTCCCCTTGTGGACGGGTGCATATTTCAGGTAGGTTGACATTGCCTGTAGTATTTCTACCATTGTAGCCTTTCAGTCGTCAATACTCACAGCTGCTGTAAAGGGGGAAAACAAATATTCGCTAGAGAAGGTATACAAATGTGTACAATTTCTTGATTTGGACTCCACTGTTCCTATAATGAGGCTGCAAAGGTTGGAGTCTTCAAAGGCCTAATTTCCTTTTTGTTTTCCATTCATATTAAATTGTTGACTGTATCGAATACTATGTACTTTACAAGCAACACACCGTGACCTAATTTAAATGGGAAACTTATGAAAAAATTGGAAAATAGGAAAATGGTAGGAGCTTTTGCAGCGCTTTGGTGAGGGGGCTTTTTGGAATTTTATTAAGATCCCCATTAGCTGTTGCAAAAGCAGCAGCTCCTCTTCCTAGGGTCCACGCAAAACATGACATAATACAGAACATTAATAGACAAGAAAAGTTCCAGGACAGAACTACATACATTTAAAAAAGGCACATGTAGCCTACATATCAATATATACATACAAACTATTTCGGTAAAATAGGGGAGAAAATGCTTTGTTTTTAAAAAACCAGGTTTGCTGTTCATTTGAGCAATATTAGATGGAAGTTCCATGCAACAATAGCTCTATATAATACTGTACGCTTTCTTGAATTTGTTCTGGATTTGTGGACTGTGAAAAGACCCAAGGTGGCATGTCTGGTGGGGTGTGTGTGTGTGTGTTGACTATGCAAACAATTTGGTATTTAACACAATGTTTCTTGTAAAAAGAAGTCATGCAGTCAGTCTCTGAACTCTTAGCCAAGAGAGACTGGCATGAATAGTATTTATATCAGCCCTCTAATGAAGAGCCAGACGTGCCTCTGTTCTGGGCCAGCTGCAGGCTTAACTCGATCTTTCCTTGCAGCAACACGATTGGATAATAATCAAGACAAAACTAGAGCCTGCAGGACTTGCTTTTTAGAGTGTGGTGTCAAAAAAGCAGAGGATCTCTTTATTACGGACAGACCTCTCCTCATCTTTACAACTATTGAATGTTTTGACCATGACAGTTTACAATCTAAGGTAATGCCAAGTAATTTAGTCTCCTCAACTTGTTCAACAGCTACACCATTCATTACCAAAGGTCTAGAACTGAAGGAATGATCTGTACCAAATACAATGCTCTTAGTTTTAGAGATGTTCATGCCAGTTTATTACTGGCCACCCATTCCGAAACAGACTGCAACTCTTTGTTAAGGGTTTCAGTGACTTAATTTGCTGTAGTTGCTGATGCCTGTATGGTTCATCAGCATACATGGACACACATACTTTGTTTAATGCCAGAGGCAGGTCATTGGTAAAAATTGAAAGGAGTAGAGGGCCTAGAGAGCTGCCCTGTGGTACACCATACTTACATGTTTGACATCAGAGAAGCTCCCTTGAAAAGAAAACGCTACAGCTCCAATCTTATCAATTTGTTTCACCCAATCATCAGTCATTTGTGTCAGTGCAGTACATGTTGAGTACCCTTCTCTATAAGCATGCTGAATGTCTGTTAATTAGTTTACAGAGAAATGGCATTGTATTTGGTCAAACACTATTTTTTTCCAACTGTTTGTTAATAGCTGGCAGCAAGCTGACAGGTCTGCTGTTAGAACCAGTAAAGGCTGCTTTACCACTCTAGCGTAATTACTTTGGCTTCCATCCATGCCTGAGGACAAAGACTTTCCTCTAGGCTCAGATTTAAGATATGACCGATAGGAGTGGCTATAGAGTCAGCTACCATCCTCAGTAGCTTTCCATCTAAGTTGTCCATACCAGGAGGGTTGTCATTATTGATCGATTACAGTAATTTTTCCACCTCTCCCAAACTAACTTTAAAAAATTCTAACTTTCAATGCTTTGAAATTTTTTTTTTAACCAGGCTAGTGAGTTAAGAACAAATTCTTATTTACAATGACAGCCTACCCCGGCGATGCTGGGCCCATTGTGCACCGCCCTATGGCACTCCCAATCACAGCCAGATGTGATACAGCCTAGATTTGAACCAGGGACTGTAGTGACACCTCTTGCAATGAGATGCAGTGCCTTAGACCGCTGCCCCACTCGGGAGCCCTTTTCTTTCATTACTTTTTTAATGCATGAATACGATGGCTCACTGTTTGCATTTCCTGCCTAAGTTTACCCATTTTGCCAATGAAGTAATCATTAAAATAATTGGCAACATCAAATGGTTTTGTAACAATAAGCCATCTGATTTGATTAATTTGTAGTAAGTCAGCCAGTCAGATGTGCAGCCAGACTTATTAGCCACTCCTTTTGCCCCATCTCTTTCAACCATACAGTTTTTCAATTCCACATCAATCCATGGAGCCTTAACAGGTGCACATTTTTTAAATAATCGGAAGAAGCACTTTCATAAATTCATCAAGTGCAGTGTCTGGATGCTCCTTATTAATCACATCAAACCAACAAATATTTTTAACATCATCCACATAACTCACATCTATTGTATGATCTCTTATATACTATTTTAGGCCAAGCTTTTGGAACTTTGGCTTTCCCAGATATAGCCTCTATATTGTGATCACTTAATCCAATTGGTACGGATACAGCTTTAGAACAAAGTTCTACAATATTAGTAAAAATGTGGTCAACTCATGTGGTTGATCTTGTTCCTGTAGTGTTTGTAAACTCCCTGGTAAGTTGATTAATAACCTAAACCAGATTACAGGCACTGGTGAGAAGCTTACTCTTGAGCAGACAGCTTGATGAAAACCAGTCAATATTCAGGTCCCCAAGAAAGTAGACCTCTGTTTACATCACATACACTAGCAAGCATTTCACACATTATTTAGATACTAACTGTTAGCACTTGGTAGCCTATAGCAACACCCCAAAAGAGAAGGCTTTAGATGTGCCAAGTGAACCTGCAATTACAACACTTCAATAACACTTGACATATGATCTTCTCTAAGCATTACAGGAATATGGCTCTGAATATATATACAGCAACACCTCCCCCATAAGCATTTGTCTCTTCTATAGATATTATATCCTTGTATTGCTACTGCTGTATCATCAATTGAATTATCTAAGTGAGTCTCAGAAGTTGCTAATATATAAATGTTAGCAAGTTGACTGCATGAAGCTTGTAAACATGTCTTAATATGGGCTATTTTCAGCCCTTTCCTGGGTAACTTATCAGAGATAAACATAATGTGGAAAAGAGCTAACACAGCAAGATAAAACAAATGTATACTTTCAGCACTCCATTCATCAATTGGTGTGTGTGTGCTGCGGTGTTGAAGCTACAAACCCATAGGCTTGGCTCCCTTATCTGAAGAGGCAGAAAGAGAACTGTCTTCCTCATCACTTATCCCTGGAACATGAAGGTTCAAGATTCTCTGCAGTAAAATATTAATAAAAAATTATATCATGGCAATTTTTGGTGCAATTAGAATTCCTTTGCCCAAATACATTGGTCAAGAATGAAAATAAGGGTCTCTTGGTGGCTTGCGCCTCGTTTTATTTTGCCATTTCACCTCACCACCAATACTTTGTGACTTGCGGAGCATTTTAGCCTTTTGCTTAGTGGCATTGACTTTCTGGTGCTTTGGAGTGGATTTTAGTGGCTTGCCTGGGTCGGCTTAAAATAACATCCAGCATTTTTCTACACACATTTGTAAGGCAACCTAAAGACTATCATTTCTACCAAACTTTAAACCAAAATTCTAAATGGAGATTGTCACAGGAAAAGGGACTGATCCTTTGCAGCGATTTGGTGAGGGTATATCACAATTAAGGCAGGAGACGTCAAGCCCTCATGCTCCAGGGTTAAGGCTAAGTTCATAGTTAGAACCATATCTCTAGGCCCAAGATGATTCTCTGCGATAAAAGATTGACAACATGCCAAATGTTTTTACACTTAGAATACCTTTCTTAGATACAATCAAAAATGAGTTGCCTACATTGTGAAGGGTCAACTTCAGTCATTACTTGGTGGCATGTGCAGCGTTTCAGCCTTTTACTTTTTGGTAGCAGTGGCACAGGTGCTTGGGTGCTTGAAAATAAACATGAAAGTGTAAAAATAACATGCAGCCTTTTTCTACACACATTTGTCATTCGTTTAAATTTTTATTGAATTGGAAGAAGACTTAGTCAACCTTAACACATTATGAAACTTTAAACCAAAAATCTACAACATGCCAAATTTAACCTCCCTTGCCCCTACCTTAGCCACACGCTTGTAGATTTTGCAAGGATCAGTAATACGGTAAAATGTCTTCCCAGTATCAAAAGACGAGGTGGTTCAGTGGCTAGGGTTTAGGGACAATTGGTTGATTACTAATCTGTATTGCAGGCTAACATACTTCCATAACTTGGAGGCAGTCGTGGCTGGAGATGGGAGATTACATTAATGTGATTCTAAAACAATACAGAATAAACCATGCCAAGTAAATTGAATGTACAAACTGTGAATGTGCTTTTAAATATACCAGTGATACATTTTTTAATGTTGTTCTTTCGTTTTCTCTTGGAGATCTCCACTTCACATTGCGGTTTTGATTCTGAATTGTATGGTGAGGGTTCAAACAATTTAAGTCATTTTTAAGAACCAGCAGTTTTTACTTATTGCATTTAAGTATAATGTATCTGCTATTTACCTGATTTCAGTTTTATCCTCAGAATAATATCCCTCAGAGTGTGTAGACCAATCCTTTATTGCCTTGTCATATTGATTTGGGGGCCATCACAGTTTGATGTTTGATCCAGTGCTCTGGAATAACAGCTACTTCCTTCTCATTTTCCATCCACACTGCTCTGGCCCACCTGGGGAAATAGACTATAAGCCATAATTGCAAACCAAACTATTCTAATACATCTGACCTTACTTGGCAAAACTGTGCAACAGAGGGATCACTATGTATTTCCTCTGAAAGGGCAGACAGCCTTGCTGATGAGGTTATCGGGGAGAAATGTTTTCTCTTTTGCATTTGCGGATATTTGAGAATAGCGAAGTTGAACCCTTGAGGCACATGGAAGAATGAAGTTATCAGTTTGATTATGGTGAATGACGAGGTTTCCATCGTCTCTTATTTCTTTGACAAATGCATATTTTTCCTGGAGGAAAGGGGCCCTATAAAATCTGTTTTTGTTTTTCCCAATTTTCCCAAAAAATGTTAATCCCGTCAGGAGAACATTTGAGGGTTGAGAAAAATATAACAAATACCCTTCAATGCAAGTGCACAACAGGAAGAGGCAGTTGTTTAGTTTAACAATGTTTCTATAACCGCTCATGTGATTGCAGAGTATGCAAATCAAATGGCCACTGAATTGATGCAAATAATCATGATATCATTCTGCCAAGTAGGCATAGACAACTTTGGAGTTAACATTTAATTGAGAAGGTTTTTTTGGAAAGCCTTTCCATTGCTACCAGAAGGTTATCATTAGCATCATCGCTAACGGCTACACAAAGTGGGGCAAAAAAGTATTTAGTCAGCCACCAATTGTGCAAGTTCTCCCACTTAAAAAGATGAGAGAGGCCTGTAATTTACATCATAGGTACACTTCAACTGGGGCGGCAGGGTAGCCTAGTGGTTAGAGCATTGGACTAGTAACCAGAATGTTGCAAGTTCAAATCCCCGAGCTGACAAGGTACAAATCTGTCTTTCTGCCCCTGAACAGGCAGTTAAACCACTAGGCCGTCATTGAAATTAAGAATTTGTTCTTAACTGACTTGCCTAGTTAAATAAAGGTAAAATAAAAAACCATGACAGACAAAATGAGAAAAAAAATCCAGATTTTTTTTTAATGAATTTATTTGCAAATTATGGTGGAAAATAAGTATTTGGTCACCTACAAACAAGCAAGATTTCTGGCACTCACAGACCTGTAACTTCTTCTTTAATAGGCTCCTCTGTCCTCCACTCGTTACCTGTATTAATGGCACCTGTTTGAACTTGTTATCAGTATAAAAGACACCTGTCCACAACCTCAAACAGTCACACTCCAAACTCCACTATGGCCAAGACCAAAGAGCTGTCAAAGGACACCAGAAACAAAATTGTAGACCTGCACCAGGCTGGGGAAACTGAATCTGCAATAGGTAAGCAGCTTGGTTTGAAGAAATCAACTGTGGGAGCAATTATTAGGAAATGGAAGACATACAAGACCACTGATAATCTCCCTCGATCTGGGGCTCCACGCAAGATCTCACCCCGTGGGGTCAAAATGATCACAAGAACGGTGAGCAAAAATCCCAGAACCACACGGGGGGACCTAGTGAATGACCTGCAGAGGGCTGGGACCAAAGGAACAAAGCCTACCATCAGTAACACACTACGCCGCCAGGGACTCAAATCCTGCAGTGCCAGACGTGTCCCCCTGCTTAAGCCAGTACATGTCCAGGCCCGTCTGAAGTTTGCTAGAGAGCATTTGGATGATCCAGAAGAAGATTGGGAGAATGTCATATGGTCAGATGAAACCAAAATAGAACTTTTTGGTAAAAACTCAACTCGTCATGTTTGGAGGACAAAGAATGCTGAGTTGCATCCAAAGAACACCATACCTACTGTGAAGCATGGGGGTGGAAACATCATGCTTTGGGGCTGTTTTTCTGCAAAGGGACCAGGACAACTGATCCGTGTAAAGGAAAGAATGAATGGGGCCATGTATCGTGAGATTTTGAGTGAAAACCTCCTTCCATCAGCAAGGGCATTGAAGATGAAACGTGGCTGGGTCTTTCAGCATGACAATGATTCCAAACACACCGCCCGGGCAACGAAGGAGTGGCTTCGTAAGAAGCATTTCAAGGTCCTGGAGTGGCCTAGCCAGACCTCCAGATCTCAACCCCATAGAAAATCTTTGGAGGGAGTTGAAAGTCTGTGTTGCCCATCAACAGCCCCAAAACATCACTGCTCTAGAGGAGATCTGCATGGAGGAATGGGCCAAAATACCAGCAACAGTGTGTGTGAACCTTGTGAAGACTTACAGAAAACGTTTGTCCTCTGTCATTGCCAACAAAGGGTATATAACAAAGTATTGAGAAACTTTTGTTATTGACCAAATACTTATTTTCCACCATAATTTGCAAATAAATTCATAAAAAATCCTACAATGTGATTTTCTGGATTTTTTTCCCCCTCCATTTTGTCTGTCATTGTAACGGCGTTCTTCGTTTGTTGAAGGAGAGTCGGACCGAAATGCAGCGTGGTGGTTAATCATGATATTTAATGAAGAAAACGACGATACATGAAAATAACTAATAAATACAAAAACAACAAACGGAACGTGAAACCTAATACAGCCTATCTGGTGAACACTACACAGAGACAGGAACAATCACCCACGAAAGACAAAGCGAAACTCAAGCTACCTAAATACGGTTCCCAATCAGAGGCAACGAGAATCACCTGACAGCTGATTGAGAACCGCCTCAGGCAGCCAAGCCTATACAACACCCCTAATCAGCCGCGATCCCAAATACTACAAACCCC
The DNA here is from genome assembly GCF_002021735.2 of Oncorhynchus kisutch. Taxonomy (NCBI): domain Eukaryota; kingdom Metazoa; phylum Chordata; class Actinopteri; order Salmoniformes; family Salmonidae; genus Oncorhynchus; species Oncorhynchus kisutch. The sequence goes on along the minus strand of NC_034176.2, from coordinate 20,352,374 downwards.
AATACGAAATACAACACGTAAACCCCTGTCACACCCTGGCCTGACCAAATATATAACGAAAACACAAAACACTAAGACCAAGGCGTGACAGAACCCCCCCCCCCCCCCCCCCCAAGGTGCGGACTACCGGACGCACCTCAAAACCAAAGGGAGGGTCCGGGTGGGCGTCTGTCATTGGTGGGGGCTCCGGCTCGGGACGTGGACCCCACTTCATTAATGTCCTCGTTCCTCCCCTTCGCGTCCTGGGATAATCCACCCTCGCCGCCGACCATGGCCTAATAGTCCTCACCCAGAACCCCACAGAACTGAGGGGCATCTCGGGACTGAGGGGCATCTCGGGACTGAGGGGCATCTCGGGACTGAGGGGCATCTCGGGACTGAGGGGCATCTCGGGACTGAGGGGCATCTCGGGACTGAGGGGCATCTCGGGACTGAGGGGCATCTCGGGACTGAGGGGCATCTCGGGACTGAGGGGCAGCCCAGTACTGAGAGGAAGCCCAGTACTGAGAGGAAGCCCAGTACTGAGAGGAAGCCCAGTACTGAGATGAAGCTCAGGTAGGTAGTAGGCTCCGGTAGATCCTGGCTGGCTGGCGGATCTGGAAGATTCAAGTTGACTAGCAGATCTGGAAGATTCTGGTTGACTAGCAGATCTGGAAGATTCTGGTTGACTAGCAGATCTGGAAGATTCTGGTTGACTAGCAGATCTGGAAGATTCTGGTTGACAGGCTGATCTGGAAGAATCTGGTTGACTGGCAGATCTAGAAGATCATGGCTGACTGGCGGATCTAGTTGCTCTATGCAAACTGACAGCTCTGACTGCTCCATGCAGGCTGACAGCTCCTTGCAGACTGGCAGCTCTTTGCAGACTGACAGCTCTGACTGCTCCATGCAGGCTGACAGCTCCTTGCAGACTGACAGCTCCTTGCAGACTGACAGCTCCCTGCAGACTGGCAGCTCCTTGCAGACTGACAGCTCTGACTGCTCCATGCAGGCTGACAGCTCCTTGCAGACTGGCAGCTCCTTGCAGACTGACAGCTCCTTGCAGACTGACATCTCTGGCTGCTTCATGCAGACTGACAGCTCCTTGCAGACTGGCAGCTCCTTGCAGACTGGCAGCTCCTTGCAGACTGGCAGCTCCTTTCAGACTGGCAGCTCCTTGCAGACTGACAGCTCCCTGCAGACTGACAGCTCCTTGCAGACTGACAGCTCTGACTGCTCCATGCAGGCTGACTGCTCCTTGCAGACTGGCAGCTCCTTGCAGACTGGCAGCTCCTTGCAGACTGACAGCTCCCTGCAGACTGGCAGCTCCTTGCAGACTGACAGCTCTTACTGCTCCCTGCAGACTGACAGCTCCTTGCAGACTGACAGCTCTGACTGCTCCATGCAGGCTGACAGCTCCTTGCAGACTGGCAGCTCCTTGCAGACTGGCAGCTCCTTGCAGACTGACAGCTCCTTGCAGACTGACAGCTCTGGCTGCTTCATGCAGATTGCAGCTCTAACTGCTCCATGCAGGCTGACAGCACCCTGCAGACTGGCAGCTCAGGCTGCTTCAAACAGGCAGGAGGCTCCGGCAGCGCTGTAGAGAAGAAAGGCTCTAATAGCGCTGAACAGGCGGGAGACTCCGACAGCGCAGGAGAGGAGGAAAACGCTGGCTGCGCTGAACAGGCGGGAGACTCCGACAGCGCAGGAGAGGCGAGGCGCACTGTAGGCCTGATGCGTGGTGCGGGCACTGGTGATACCGGAGTGAGGACACGCACAGGAAGCCTGGTGCGGGGAGCTGCTACCGGAGGACTGGTGTGTGGAGGTGGCACAGGATGTGCAAGGCTAGGGATGTGCACAGGAGGCCTGGTGCGTGAGGCTGGCACCAACTTCACCAGCCGACTAACACGCACCTCAGGACGAGTATGGAGTGCTAACTCAGGTGCCATCAAATCCCCGACACGATCCGTCGGACGAATATGATATCTATAGCACCAAGCTAGCAACTCCCTCATTACTCTCCACTCCACTTTCCCCATTAACTCCTTCACAGTCTCTGCTTCGCTCACCTCTAACACCGGCTCTGGTTCTGGTCTCTTCCTTGGCTCCTCACGAAAAACAAGGAGAGTTGGCTCAGGTTCATCTCCTGACTCAGCCACTCTCCCTCTGAGCCCCCCCCCCCCAATACATTTTTGGGGCTGCTTTTCGGGCTTCGCTCTGCGCCGCCGTGTCTTTCTTTTCTCCAACTCCATTCGCCTATAGCCCTCTTCGCACTGCTCCAGCGAATCCCATGCGGGCTCCTGCACTCTCTCTGGGTCGGCCGCCCACCTGTCGATTTTCTTCCCACGTCGTATAATCCATGCCATTGCTGTCCATAACGTCCTCCTTTCGCTGCTCCTGCTGTCGCTGCCTGTAACCACGCCGCTCGGTCCGTGTGTGGTGGGTGATTCTGTAACGGCGTTCTTCGTTTGTTGAAGGAGAGTCGGACCGGAATGCAGCGTGGTGGTTAATCATGATATTTAATGAAGAAAACGACGATACATGAAAATAACTAATAAATACAAAAACAACAAACGGAACGTGAAACCTAATACAGCCTATCTGGTGAACACTACACAGAGACAGGAACAATCACCCACGAAAGACAAAGCGAAACTCAAGCTACCTAAATACGGTTCCCAATCAGAGGCAACGAGAATCACCTGACAGCTGATTGAGAACCGCCTCAGGCAGCCAAGCCTATACAACACCCCTAATCAGCCGCGATCCCAAATACTACAAACCCCAATACGAAATACAACACGTAAACCCCTGTCACACCCTGGCCTGACCAAATATATATAACGAAAACACAAAACACTAAGACCAAGGCGTGACAGTCATAGTTGAAGTGTACATTTGATAAAAATTACAGGCCTCTCATATTTTTAAGTGGGAGAACTTGCACAATTGGTGGCTGACTAAATACTTTTTTGCTCCACTGTACGCTTGCACACAGGCATTCCTGTGCAGTTTAAGAAAGTTGCAGGAAAATATGAACCACTGATGCATTTTTGTCATGTCTTATGATTCACTTGGGCAAATGAAGTTCAATAGATTTAGTTGATTTTCTACTAAATTCAATATATTTTGTAATATTGTTGAATTCTGTTTTAATATCTGGATTCCCTGATTCCATCTGCAATGCGGTCCAACACAGGCACTGGCTTAGCCTCTCCAGCGAATAAGGCAACAACAAGTGGATGGGAAAAAAAGCTGCATAAAATAGGCCAAAGTCAGCCTCGTCTCAAACTAGACATAAAATAGTAAGTGTAAATCCAAGACGCTAAAATTAGTATGGTATGTTACATTTGGTATGGTTACATAAGACAGAAGGTTCCTTAAGGCAAAAACTAAAGTAGGGTGATTAGTCAGGGTGGATGGGCAAAGGTCTTGTAACACAAAGGTTGCGTGTTGAAATCTCATCACGGACAACTTTAGCAACTACTTAGCGAACCCTAACCCTTTAACCTAACTCCTAACCTTACCCCCTAGCCGCCTAGTTAACGTTAGCCGCCTAGCCTTTTTGGGATAGGGGGCAGCATTTTTACTTTTGGATGTATAGCGTGCCCAGAGTGAACTGCCTCCTACTCTGTCCCAGATGCTAATATATGCATAGTATTAGTAGTATTGGATAGAGAACACTGACGTTTCTAAAACTGTTTGAATGATGTCTGTGAGTATAACAGAACTCATATGGCAGGCGAAAACCTGAGAAAAATCCAACCAGGAAGTGGGAAATATGAGTTTTGTAGTTTTTCAAAGCTTGGCCTAGTGTCTATGGAGTCAAGTTGCTTTCTACGGCTTCCACTAGATGTCAACCGTCATTTAGAAACTGGTTTGAGGATTCTACTATAAAGGAGGGGCTCATGAGACCTGTTTGAGTCAGTAGTCTGGCAGTGTCTCAGGCTGGTGACGCGACCTCCCGACAGAGTTAGCTCTCGTTCCAGTGCTTTTCTTCAGACATAGGAATTCTCTGGTTGGAAGCTTATTGAAGATTTATGTTAACATCCTAAAGATTGATTCCATACATCGTTTGACTTGTTTCTACGTCCTGTAACGGAACTTTTTGAGTTTTTGTCTGGACGAAGTACTCGCGCCTCGTGAAGATGAATTACTGGGCTGAACACGCTAACAACAAGTGGCTATTTGGACATAAATGATGGACTTTTTGGAACTTTATGGAACAAGTCAGTCATTTATTGTCGAACTGGAATTCCTGGGAGTGCCTTCTGATGAAGATCATCAAAGGTAAGTGAATATTTATAGTGTTATTTTTAACTTCTGTTGACTCCAACATGGTGGATATTTCTCTGGCTGGATTGGGCTCTGAGCACCGTTCTCAGATTACACTTTTTTTTTACGGAAAAAGCATAATCTGACACAGTGGTTGCATTAAGGAGAAGTCTATCTTTAATTCTGTGAATAACACTTGTATCTTTTATCAATGTTTATTATGAGTGTTTCTGCAAAATCACCGGATGTTTTTACTGCATTACTGCACATAACGCGCCAATGTAAACTGAGTTTTTTGGATATAAATATGCACATTATCAAACAAAACATACATGTATTGTGTAACATGATGTTATGAGTGTCATCTGATGAAGATCATCAAAGGTTAGTGATTAATTTGATCTATATTTCTGCTTTTTGTGACTCCTATCTTTGGTTGGAAAAATGGCTGTTTTTTTTGTCTTGGCTATGACCTAACATAATCATATGTTGTGCTTTCGCTGTAAAGCATTTTTTAAATCTGACACGATGGGTAGATTAACAAGATGTTTATCTTTCATTTGCTGTATTGGACTTGTTAATGTGTGATAGTTACATATTTAAAAATTGTTTTTAGAATTTATCGCACTGCCTTTTCAGGGGAATGTTGTCGAGGGGTTCCGCTAGCGGAACACCTGCCCTAGAAAGGCTACCTAATGTTAGCTGCCTAGCTAACGTTAGCCACAACAAATTGCAATTTGTAACATACAAAATTGATGTACATCCACAAATTAATACGTAACATATACTAAGAGTGTCCCGGATTTATATTTACTCCATTTTGCCAAAGTTGGCAGCTTGAGGATTTGAAGAGGAACACCAAAGTTTATGTTCAAATCTATTGAATCCTCAATGAAATCTGGACGGTCAACCTGATTCTTCACTATACCCCGCTCAACACAAATATGCATAGTTACCTTCACAAATCTCAATATTGTTGTACTAATCTTTTGGAACATTAAGCCCCTCTGAGAATGACCAATAAACTACTGACTGCACCCCTGGTGAGGTTGTTTTTATTAGCCCAAGATGCCAGCTTTACACAAATAACACCCTTTGTTGTAGTTTGAGAATATGCTGCTTCACACACTATCAGACAACCTCTCAATCTCATCACTATCAAACATCCTTTCAGTGCGATCACTTGTTTTAACACTGGAGGAGGTTTCATTGAATTTACCATCTACATTAGTTTCAGTAGAAATGTCAGCTGTTCCATTATCGACTCGACTCTGCCAGAGCTATAACATCCGCATGGAATTTACACAACCGGTGTAGTCTAATAAACAATCAAACTAAATCCCGTTTGCATTTATAGGTTACAAAATGTATTTCTCCACAGGGCTTGATTAGCTTGAAATGGGTTGTGCTCTGTGTTAATTATTGTAGGCTACCCATACTAATAAGGCAATCGGGTGCAGCTGTCAGATGACGTCGCAAACCGGTTGAGACACCTTTTTTACTTGTGTGGCAACACAATGTGAATCACCTAACATCATATCAACTTAGCACTATAAATAGAATGCCAAATTCATTATATTAATATAATAAACATTTACATTTGGATATTGTCTTAGCCATACATGTTATGAATAACATATTTATAAAAGACAATATCCAAAGGTATTATTTTTATTATCATGAATTTGTCATCCTATTTATAGGCCTAATGGCAACTACTTCTAAAGATCAATCATGAATGAATGGTAGCATACCTAGCAACATGTTGAAATGATGGTGTCAGTTGGGCAAATCAGATGTCAATGTGACAAATTCATAATTCATTAAAAACTCATCCGCTTTTGAGTGAGTGCTGTGTGATGGTAAAACCCAACTTCACTCCGAAAACCCAACCTCACTCTGAATGTACTTTCACATAGCTTGTGACAAACAAGTTAGAGGAGTTACCTTCAACTCTTCAATGTTATTAAGGCAGAGCATAGCTACGCAAATGAGTATGGAAGCTGATCATTAGCTGTATGTATTGACATGATAGCTCAGCAGAACTAAGCAGGGTACATGGAATTAGGCATCTGGATAGTAGACTCATCCTCACTGAAGTACTTTACTGCTCATAAACCAGTAGGAGTCACTGTTCAGGCAGGAGTTGTTAGACTGTGGTTTTAAGATTTTATTTCATTTATAGGTGTCTCGTTATTTAGGTTGATGGCATGACAATGAAACAATGACATTGATTCAAATATAACCTGACAAAAAAATAGAAGTCATTGTATTTAAGTTGAAGTTTTACCATAATTTCAATGTTTGCAACGCTGGTTGAAATGTATATGGGAACAGTACTGGTTGACTTTTTGCAAATCCAAATGTGTTTCAATCATTGATTCAATGTCACAATATGTTGACAAATTGCATTGAAACAACACTTATTCAACCAGTTTGTGCCAAGTGGGTATGAAATAAATGGAAAAGTGTTGTTGCTCTCAGAGAAAAGGGGAACTTTATTAGCAAAGTACAGCACAGCAATGAATTACAAGATAACATAAAGTAGCGTAGAGTGTATTTTTGCTTCTGGTTTCACTTATTTTTCACCCATGCAGGTGACCGCTGCCCCTCGAAGTCACACTCCTTAACGTAGATTGTGAAAAGGCATTAGAAGAAGTACAACATTAACTAAAACATTAGCAAGTACAGTTGCTAAACGTTCTGTAGATAGCTAGACTGCCATATACTTTATCAAATTGGAGTGCCAAGGTGAAACGGTAACGATTGCAGCTTACCATTACTTTCACCATAACAGGTTATGTGCCATGAAACTTGCTAGACTCATTCAGGCTGGAGACGTTAAGGTAGAAACAAATTTAGCATAGCATGAAGATTAAAATCAACAACACAGATAAACCGACGTGACAAATCAGGCGAACTAAAAGAGTTGGAACCAGCACCGCTGTAGAAAATAGGAATGTAGGCTCCCACATTACTAACATTAGCTATAGTTAGTGGCAGTGCAAGAGAGCTAACTATAGCCACATGACTTTCTCAGAATTATTTTTGGGTGGCATTTCTCCTGCTGTGTTCACCACTGAATTAAATGCTTGGTATTGCCAACAGACCCTACAACAGTTTGAACACAAGCCCTGGTATTTACAACAACTTTACAACTTACTAGGCTAATGTTGAATATGAAGTGTTCGCTCCGCAAGCAAGTAACCCTGTAGCTAAAGTTACTGTTCGAACAGTTAACTTCTAGTCCTACTAAAGCACGTAGCTAGCTAAAGGCACGGCAAGCAGCAGGCTTGCAGATCTGTTTTCGAAGATGCAACGTTACAATAAAATGGTTGTGATAATTTTAATGATAATAAAAATGACATACATTTGAGCACCACTTCAGAAACTTTGCTGTTTGCCATCTTCCAAGTTGTTTTGTTGTTTACTTGAGGAGATTTTGCTATCAAATCACAGTAACCCTCTTCCAATGCATTGTGGCTGTGAAATTCCCGAAAGGCTCATTCTACTAAATGAAAAGCCAAAATTAGTTTAACATCCTGGCATTTAAAGCATACTCGATTTTTGAAAATGTACATGCTATAAAACGTTCTATTTGTTTTTGCATACTGAGAATCCGTCATGTGCTATTGCGTTTACCGCTATTCGTTGATTTCGGTAGCGCATCCCCATATCTAATCAATCAGCTGTTGTCAAAGACAAAATGATTATGACATCCAGGAATTTAGATTTTTTTTAATGTCACATACTATAAAACGTTTTATTTTTTCGCATACTCAGATGGCCTACTATTTAGGACGCAAGTATGGGTATTCGGACACGGCCAGTGACTTTGTAAGAGGGGTCTCAAAGGAGCATAGGGGGTTTAATGGGTGTGTGTGTGTGTGTGTGTCAGTCACCATATCTCAACCCAATTGAACACTTATGGGAGATTCTGGAGCGGTAGCCGAGATAGCGTTTTCCACCACCATCAACAAAACACCAAATGATGGAAATTTACGTGGAAGAATGGTGTTGCATCCCTCCAATAGAGTTCTAGACACTTGTACAATCAATTCCAAGGTGCATTGACACTTATTGCGGCTTGTGGTGCCCCAACACCATATTAAGACACTTTATGTTGGTGTTTCCTTTATTTTGGCAGTTAGCTGTACATGTCCTTGTACTGTCATAAAACACTATATTTAAGAATGCTGCCATTTAACTTACTATGACAATGGGTAGGTGTGATGAGAGAGAGAGAGAAGATGCCTTGTTGGGTCGACAGGACATACATTATAGACTTATTCTGTGAGGCTGAATTTGAAGATTTTATCAGACGGAGCCTGTTGAATGCAACAGTGCCTTGAAGTGTGAGCATTAACATTGAGAAGCTACTGACAGAGAAATGGAGCTGGCGAGTGAGTGAGTGGCAGAGGAAGCCGTACCTGCTTAAAGGTTCATCCCCAAAATCAAGCTCAAGGTTTATTACATTGTGTGCCCCAGTTTCTATCCTTTAAGCTACTACTACTAGTTTGATGTTTGTAGCCATCAATTGGCTCATTAACAATCACCCATATTAGCAAAAATGTCAAATTTTTCTATTATAAGCTATTTATCGTAATGAATGATATCAGCAAAATGCCTCCAATAAGTGATTGTTATGGTCGGTGTCAATAATTTTCGGTTTATTGTCCCAGCTCTACTCTATACTCTAGTGCTACTGATGTGTAAAGGAAGTGAATTTTACCACTAAGTCATGTGACTCCATTGAAGTGGATGGAGAAGAACCACAAATCCGACGAAAAATAAATAAATCCATATCCCCTTGACAGCCAGTCATAATCCATTGCCAGGTCGATACAATGTTTATGCCAAAATCACTTTATTGGACACGTATGAAAAATATTTCCTTGAAGGATCTACTTTGATGCCACTAATGTTCTCTTGGGGTGGTAGGCAGCCTAGCAGGGACAATACGTAGCACAGCAGCTAAGGAGTTAAACCTGTAGCCAAAAGGTCGCCTGTTTGTTTCCCAGCCTGGGCGCTTCAGGAAAAGGTGGAAATTGATTTGACAACTGGAGGGCTGCTATGTTCATATTCTAACAACAATCTCCTACTGTTGGGCCCTTGAGCAAGGCCCTTAACCCTACAATGTGCTTTCCATTCACTCCAGTTTGACCCTGTGCTCCTCTTGTCTGTGTGGGGGGGTGATCAAATAATTTCCTTTGTTCGCTGTAACTATGGACAATAAAGTTGTAAAGGTACCCCCTGAAGTTGTCCTCACAGACAGACAGGGCCTGTAGGTGTTACTGGGGATGGGCAATCGAATCCTGGAGGGCCGCAAGGGTGCGGGCATTTGTACCAACCTAGCACTAACACACCTGACTCAAATAATCAACTAATCATAGTCTCAAATTTGGAGGGGTCCTAGTCATTTCTGGGCATATTGGCAAACAGCTGGTACTGGTCTCAAACAAACACACAGAGTGTACAAAACATTAGCAACAGCCTCAAATGATCAGGGCATGGACTCTACAAGGGTGTCGAAAGCATTCCACATGGATGACTGCCGATGTTGACTCCAATGCTTCTCACAGTTGTCCGGGTGTCCTTTGGGTGGTGGATAATTTTTGATACATACAGGAAACTATTGAGCATGAAAACCCCAGCAACGTTGCAGTTCTTGACACACTCAAACCTGCGTGCCTGGCACCTACTACTATACCCCATTCAAAGGCACTTGCATTTTCTGTCTTGCCCATTCACCATCTGAATGGAACACATACACAATCCATGTCTCAAGGCTTAGAAATCCTTCTTAACACTTCTCCTCCCCTTCATCTACACTGATTTGAAGTGGATTTAGTAAGTGACGTCAATAAAAGATCATAGCTTTTACCTGGATTCACCTGGTCAGTCTGTCATGGAAAGAGTTCGTAATGTTTTGTACACTCAGTGTATGGTGGTAGTATTAAGAAATTGGTTCTGAAAAATAACTAGTACAATTTAAAACAGCTCTCTTTTCAGAGCAGCTACTTTGAATACACTGCTGTTTTCAGTTGCGGTTAAAGTCATTAATATATTCTTGTGGTTACAGGAAGGCCACCTAGTGTCACAGGCCAAAAAGATCATCAAGAACCTCAGCCACCTGAACATCGCCTTTTCACCCTGCTACCATTTAGAAGGTGACAGTACAGGTGCATCAAAGCTGGTACCGAGAGACTGAAGAACAGCTTCTATCTCCAGGCCATCAGACTGTTAAATAGTCACTATTTGCCGACCTCCACCCAGTACTAGCCGGCTACTAGTGATGCGCGGGTTGACACCTAACCCATAACCGCAGGGCGGGCGGTTTATGTTAATGTAATATTGTGTTGATGAATGGTGGGTGTGTGGTGGGCAGGTTGAATACAGAGAAAACAATATCTTAAAAAATGCATGAATGTATCATTCTCATGTGATTTATATCTATAGGCTACATTTAGGTTTTTCTTTCATTATTTTAAGCTTTCTGGCATTAGTGCTTAGCCTAAGTTTTAGGTTCTAACTGTAGCGCGGGACATAGGACTTCAAATAGGTCTATGGCACATCAAGGGAACTCTAGCCTAACTGCTCAGATGGGTTAAATGTAAACTGAAATCTGGACACTGACTATATTATGCTCAGTGAGATTATGTCTATAATCTCACTGAGCCTAATAGATTATGAACTTCTGCACAATTGAGCATTTCTTGCAGTAAAATTATACACCAAAAGTAGGCTAGATTTTTACTCAGGAAATAGGATTTCTTTCTTTCATCTTGAGATAATCTTGAGATAATTCATCAGTTCGATACGGTCTGTAGAGGTGCTATCTTTATCAGCATCATAAAAGCTGATAGTATTTCAAACACACAAAATATGCATCCAAGCTGAACTGAAATCTTATCAAACATTTTGGGTCGTTTTCACAGCTTTCTATTTCCTTAGAACCGGTCAAAGGGATGTCTTTGCTCCGCGAAAGAAGCAGAGATGACAGAGAACTTTGTCAATTAGATTGAAGCATTCATTCAATCATTTATGACATCATTCTGGTGAGAAAGGGTTTATTTAGTCTTCTAAAGGGAAACATTTGACAGAAGTAAAGATTAATGTATCGAATTACAGACAAGCTAACTAGCAAATAGCTTACCAAAATGTTGGAAATTATAAGCAGATATGTATTATAATCTTTTCACTATCTCTGACTAGTTTACAGTGCATTTTCTATATTAGCAGGTTAGCATTGGGTGCAGGCCTCAGATTTTCACTTTATCACATATAGTCAGGTGGTTGCAGATGGCTTATTAGCAATTGCGGTCGGGTGTGGGGGAACAAACAGCTGACCCACACACCACTACCAGCTACCTCCGGTACTCTACCCTCCACGTTAGCGACTGCTGCCCTATGTACAGTTGAAGTCGGAAGTTTACATACACTTAGGTTGGAGTCATTAAAACTAGTTTTTAAACCACTCCACAAATGTCTTGTTAACAGACTATAGTTTTGGAAAGTTGGTTGGGACATCTACTTTGTGAATGACACAAGTCATTTTTCCAACAATTGTTTACAGACAGATTATTTCACTTCTAATTCACTGTATCACAATTCCAGTGGGTCAGAAGTTTACATACACTAAGTTGACTGCCTTTTAAATAGTTTGGAAAATTCCAGAAAATTATGTCATGGCTTTAGGCTAATTGACATCATTTGAGTCAATTGGAGGTGTACCTGTGGATGTATTTCAAGGCCTACCTTCAAACTATATCCACAGTAAAATATCGACATAACCTGAAAGGCCACTCGGCAAGGAAGAAGCCACTGCTCCAAAACCGCCATAAAAAAGCCAGACTACGGTTTGCAACTGCACATGGGGACAAAGATTGTACTTTTTGGAGAAATGTCCTCTGATCTGATGAAACAAAAATAGAACTGATTGGCCATAATGACCATCGTTATGTTTGGAGGAAAAAGGGGGAGGCTTGCAAGCCGAAGAACACCATCCAAACTTTGCTGCAGGAGGGACTGGTGCACTTCACAAAATAGATGGCATCATGAGGCGGGAAAATTATGTGGATGTATTGAAGCAACATCTCAAGACATCAGCGAATGGGTCTTCCAAATGGACAATGACCCCAAGCATACTTCCAAAGATGTGGCAAAATGGCTTAAGGACAACACAGTCAAGGTATTGGAGTGGCCATCACAAAGCCCTGACCTCAATCATATAGAACATTTTGTGGGCAGGACTGAAAAAGTGTGTGCGAGCAAAGAGGCCTACAAATCTAACTCAGTTACACCAGCTCTGTCAGGAGGAATGGGCCACAATTCACCCAACTTATTGTGGGAAGCTTGTGGAAGGCTACTCAAAACATTTGACCCAAGTTAAACAATTTAAAGGCAATGCTACCAAATACTAATTGAGTGTATGTCAACTTCTGACCCACTGGGAATGTGATGAAAGAAATAAAAGCTGAAATAAATCATTCTCTACTATTATTTTGACATTTCACATTCTTAATGTAAGGTGGTGATCCTAACTGACCTAAGACAGGGAATTTTTACAAGAATTAAATGTCAGGAATTGTGAAAAACAGTTTAAATGTATTTGGCTAAGTTGTATGTAAACTTCCGACTTCAACTGTACATAGTCATTGAACACTGGTCACTTCAATAATGTTTACATACTGTTTTACCCACTTCATATGTATATCATTTAAAACCACAGGGAGTTATCACTTGGGTGCATTGGTCTCTTTCCTCTATGATAGATGCACCACATACCCAGGCTACCACTCACTCTCTGTTGGGAAATAAGACCAGCATGAAGAAAAAACATACTGTAACCTGGCTGTCAGTTTGAGATACAAATTAGTCATTTGTACTGTATACAACCATGTAATTGTATGGTATCATTGCAAATGGTATTAGGCCTAATGGGAAGTGCAACTAGCATTCCCAAAAAAGACTATCACTCTAACGAGTCTAGAGATATGGAACACTGAAACTAGGCCACTATGGACAGTTTCATAGCAGGCTGAGAACCAGAGAACATCCTCTCATCGAAATCTCGGCAAAGCAATGGTTTTTATTTCCCTCCCTCCCTTCTTCCATCCCTCCTCACTCTGTTCAATGGTTTAATGAGATGGTTGAAAGACATTTTGAAGGACGGCCACCGTTTGAAGAGCTGACAGCCAAAGCCCTGGTGGCGACTGTGCTGGTTATTGTGGGGGGGTGGCGCATCTGATGGTTGGCTTCGCTACAGTGATCCCTGTTTCAGCCACTGGGAGTTAAAGGCTCTCCAGCTGGGCATACCAGTACTGGTCCTAGGTCTGTTCTTACAGCTGTAGAGTAGAGTAGGGAGACCTTGGAGACAGAGACCATGAATAATGCATGGTTCTGGCTGTTAAATGGACATCTGCATGAAGGCATTGGGGAAGGTCATTAAACAGAAAGTCTAACTGCATCCTGGTTTTAAACACATCTGTTGGGTTTAGTGACAGGCAGCCTAGAGCTAGAGAGTCATTAGCCACTGCCTCCTCTAGACTAACACTACCACAAACAACCTGAAAGCATGCAGTGCCAGCCAGCCACGCTCTGGGCAGCCAACCAGAACAGGGGAGCCAGGGGTAAAGATGGGAGTCTGGCTATAGGGGTATCTGTCAATCAGAAAATTTCTGCCTCTGTTCTGTTCCTTGTCTGACTAATATATTACATCAACAAAAGTATGTGGACTCCCCTTCAAATTAGTGGATTCAGCTATTTCAGCCACACCCGTTGCTGGCACGTTTATAAAATCAAGCACACAGCCATGCATTCTCCATAGACAAACATTGGCAGTAGAATGGCCTTACTGAACAGCTGAGTGACGTTCAACATAGCACCGTCATAGGATTCCAATAAGTCTGTTTGTCAAATTTCAAATTTCTAGCCCTGCTAGAGCTGCCCCGTCTCAATTGTAAGTGCTGCTATTGTGAAGTGGAAACGTCTAGAAGCAGCAACGGCTCAGCCACAAAGTGGTAGGCCACATAAGCTCATAGAATGAGACCACCGAGTGCTGAAGCACGTAGCGCATAAAAATCATTTGTCCTTGGGTTTCCATGGCCGAGCAGCCACACAAGCCTAAGATCAACATGCGCAATGCCAGGTGTTGGCAGGAGTGGTGTAAAGCTCGCCGTCATTGGACTCTGGAGCAGTGAAAACATTCTCTGGAGTGATGAATCACGCATCACCATATGGTGCAAGGAGAATGCTACCTGCCCCAATGCATAGTGCCAACTGAGGTTTTGTGGAAGATAAATAATGGTCTGGGGATGTTTTTTTCATGGTTCTGGCTAGGCTCCTTCATTCAAGTGAAGGGAAATCTTAACGCTACAGCATACAATGACATTCTAGACTATTCTGTGCTTCCAACTTTGTGGCAACAGTTTCGGGAAGGCCCTTTCCTGTTTCTCCATGACAATGCCCCCGTGCACAAAGCAAGATCCATACAGAAATTATTTGTTGGTGTGGGATCGTTGTGGAAGAATTTGACTGGCCTGCACAGAGCCCTGACCTCAACCCAATCCAACACCTTTGGGATGGATTGGAACGCTGACTGCGAGCCAGGCCTAATCACCCAACATCAGTGCCCGACCTCACTAATGCTCTTGTGGCTGAATGGAAGCAAGTCCCTGCAGCAGTGTTCCAACATCTAGTGGAAAGCTTTCCCAGAAGAGTGGAGACTGTTGTAGCGGGAAAGGGGGGACCAACTCCATACTAATACCCATGATTTTGGAATGAGATGTTCGACGAGCAGGTGTCTACATAGTTTTGGTCATATAGTGTCGTTTTCTGGCCTCACTTCTCTACTTTAATTTCTTTCTCCTTCATTTAGCAAGGGGCTAGATTATATCAGATCTGCACTAGCTGACACCCGCATAGTGGTTGTTTTGGTTGTCAGAGTTGGAATTACATTAGAGCTGTCAAATCCACAAGTGGCTTCTTGCGTTAGCTTAGTACGGACACTGCCAGTGGATGCAACGAAATCACCCGACTTTATAATCAGGTAAATCCCATGATTTAATCCCATGATACCTTGATTATACTTGCGATAAATTCCCCCATCCAAATTAACATAACATGCATTAGCCGACATTTTCTGTTGCCATTTGAACTTCTAACCCTTTAGGGATAATAAGGGAGTGGTTTGTGACATGTAAGAGCAGTTGCTCACCTTTGTGCCGCCAAAACATCTGCTATGTGGATGTCCGCTAACACGGGTTAATAGTTTATCTGATTGAATAGACATAGGTCTATTTCCTACTTAGATTCTTTCCTGTTTTCTTCCCGCATGTCTGAGGCTACTGGTGCTGGGTCCTGAGTGATAGACTTTCAGGCCCACATGTCTCCGGCCTCTACTGTCAGTCGTGATCTAAGACCTGTCACATACTACCAACAGCACACGCTGCTCATGACACATGAAAGGATGTTTGTCAGGGCACCCCCACCACTTGAACTGCACTTCCAACTCTCCCTATACAGTCTGCACATGTGGCATATAGAGGGTGCTTAGAGGAAGAAAACTGGACACGGATGGCAAGGAGTTACTATATTATACAGCATGCTGATTTGTAAACAGCATTGCATGGTTTAAGGGTAATATAAATATTTTTGGGGAGAACTTTCTTCCCTATAGAACCACAGTCATCCATTAGTGTAGATACTGGATCTGGCTGGCCTGCAGACATTTTTTTCTGTACATGGGGGTTAAGACCGATAAAGCCTGAGCTCTAATATAGAAGAAGCTGCATTATACTGTAGATGGTGGGGTTGTGGCGGTGGAGAGTTCAGTCTATGAACAAGGGAGATAATATGAGACTCTTCTGATGTGGTGCAGGGTAGAGTCAGCCACTATAATAACTTTATAGATTGGTGGTCCTCGCCCTGGTGGTGCAGGGTAAAGTCAGCCACTATTGTAACTTTATAGATTGGTGGTCCTCGCCCTGGAGGTGCAGGGTAAAGTTGGCCACTATAGTAACTTTATAGATTGGTGGACCTCGCCCTGGAGGTGCAGGGTAAAGTCAGCCACTATAGTAACTTTATAGATTGCTGGTCCTCACCCTGGTGGTGCAGGGTAAAGTCAGCCACTATAATAACTTTATAGATTGGTGGTCCTCGCCCTGGTGGTGCAGGGTAAAATCAGCCACTATTGTAACTTTATAGATTGGTGGACCTCGCCCTGGAGGTGCAGGGTAAAGTCGGCCACTATAGTAACTTTATAGATTGGTGGACCTCGCCCTGGAGGTGCAGGGTAAAGTCAGCCACTATAATAACTTTATAGATTGGTGGTCCTCGCCCTGGTGGTGCAGGGTAAAGTCGGCCACTATAGTAACTTTATAGATTGGTGGACCTCGCCCTGGAGGTGCAGGGTAAAGTCAGCCACTATAGTAACTTTATAGATTGCTGGTCCTCACCCTGGTGGTGCAGGGTAAAGTCAGCCACTATAATAACTTTATAGATTGGTGGTCCTCACCCTGGTGGTGCAGGGTAAAGTCAGCCACTATAGTAACTTTATAGATTGCTGGTCCTCACCCTGGTGGTGCAGGGTAAAGTCAGCCACTATTGTAACTTTATAGATTGGTGGTCCTCGCCCTGGAGGTGCAGGGTAAAGTCGGCCACTATAGTAACTTTATAGATTGGTGGACCTCGCCCTGGAGATGCAGGGTAAAGTCAGCCACTATAGTAACTTTATAGATTGCTGGTCCTCACCCTGGTGGTGCAGGGTAAAGTCAGCCACTATAATAACTTTATAGATTGGTGGTCCTCGCCCTGGTGGTGCAGGGTAAAGTCAGCCACTATAGTAACTTTATAGATTGCTGGTCCTCACCCTGGTGGTGCAGGGTAAAGTCAGCCACTATTGTAACTTTATAGATTGGTGGTCCTCGCCCTGGAGGTGCAGGGTAAAGTCGGCCACTATAGTAACTTTATAGATTGGTGGACCTCGCCCTGGAGATGCAGGGTAAAGTCAGCCACTATAGTAACTTTATAGATTGCTGGTCCTCACCCTGGTGGTGCAGGGGTAAAGCTCCTTCTAAGAGAATACATTATCAGCTATACGTTGTAACCACCACATGAACAACCATGCCCATGTGCTCTTCTATCACGCACACAATGATGTCCCAGGGGGAAAAACTGTTTGTTTGCAGTAACTTCTTTGTTTTGTATTATAGTTTTGTATATTTTTATTTTAGTGTCCCCCCCCCCCCCCCCAGATACAGATACTGTCTGTGTATGGATCATACAAGTCTGTGGGCATGAATCATAAGTTAATTTGGTGTCGTTAGGACTGTGATTGCCTAATAAATCCAGTCCATTAGTTCATTAGGAGGAGATGGGTTTCATAGGAGAGGCTTGGGGAGAGACGGGTCTTGATGGCTCCCATTTCAGACCCATTAACAAAACATTCCAGATAGTTTAGGCTGGTGCTCATCTGAGTTAGGTCAACAGTTAGAGACCCCGCTGTATAGTAGACCTCCTATCTGGTGTGTTCAGTAAGGTTTACCCCCGGAACCTGGTGAAACCACAGCCTCAGTAGTTTTAGGGGCTCTCAAGTGATATGAATTGCAGTACGTTTAAAGGATTTTTTCTTCTTCACTTTACCTAATAGCTTGATGCAGTGACTGGTCTCTCATATGTTTTTCATTGTTGGGATTTTATTTAATTCAGGCTAAATTTCTCAGTTGGGTGAATGCTTAAATGAATCCCTGTATCTAATTAACTTATATTTAAGTTAACTAACATAGATAAATCATGCATGAATATTGCGCCATCTTTGATACAATCATACTTTCAAATGAGATCCCACTAGTTTAACCTGACACACAGTGTCTTAAGTTTTATTTTAAATAATAAGCTGCAGCTTGTCAACTGCCGTGATTCCATCCCCCTAAACACATGCCTCGAAGGTCAGCTCTCTCATTTGGTAAATAGTCTCCATGACTACATTAGTGGAAGGCTCTGTTGATTGAATTAGGGATGAAATCTCACTGGGATGTTCTGGAGACAGAGGAGGGGAGAGGACAGGGAGGTATTGTTTAAAAAAAGGATCATATGATCTGCTTGACATGCTGTGGGAAGGACAGACTGCCTAGTATGAGAACTCTATGGAGCTAAGGCAAGAACAGGTTGAATTAAGGTCCTACCATTTGTTTTTCTCCTACCAGGCAGTTCCCCATCCATGTCAAAGAGATCCTGTGTTTTGAACACTGCCTTGTAGAGGAGCATCAACTGAGTTCAGGTTTCCAGTCAACTCCCTCACTCAGCAGAGCTTTTACTAATCCTACCTAAACCTGGCCTAGGACACTCTATGCCTCTCCATCAATTTGACCTGCTCTAAAGCCTTCCAGAATGTAGCTAGTATTATATTATACTATAGTACCTACCAGGTAGGTGTAAGCCTTAGACTGCTCTGAGTCAGAAACAGAACACCCTACTACTTCTCACAATGTTCCTTGTGACAGTGAACATGCATAAGCTGAACTGCCGTTTAATAACCCAAGCAAGTCTGTGCAGAAACTAGTGAAGGCCGTTTTGAAGGAGGCCCAGAGTCACTCAGAGACAGAGTTAAGAGAATTGAGGATGGTTTGAGCAGAGAGTGAAAAAGGCACAGACAATCAGAACAGAGAGAGCCGGTTAGATGGTCAAATTGATGTTGCCCAATGTTTGAGAAGCATCAAGCTGCAGATTAGAGGTCGACCAATTAATCGGAATAGCCGATTTAATTAGGGCCGAGTTTTAAAGTTTTCATAACACCGATCTTTTTGCCACATTTCAGGCCTCAAACATAAAGATATAAAACTGTATTTTTTTGTGAAGAATCAACAACAAGTGGGACACAATCATGAAGTGGAACAACATTTATTGGATATTTCAAACTTTTTTAACAAATCAAAAACTGAAACTCGTTCTGAACAGTGAAGACTATTTCTTCCTAACAAAGACAGCCAACTTCGCCAAACGGGGGATGATTTAACAAAAGCGCATTTGCGATAAAAGCAGAACCGTTGCACGACTGTACCTAACCATAAGCATCAATGCATTTCTTAAAATCAATACACAGAAGTATATATTTTTAAACCTGCATATTTAGCTAAAAGAAATCCAAGTTAGCAGGCAATATTAACCAGGAAGTGTCACTTCTCTTGCGTTCATTGCACGCAGAGTTGGTGTATATGCAACAGTTTGAGCTGCCTAATTTGCCAGAATTTTTTGTAATTATGACTTAACATTGAAGGTTGTGCAATGTAACAGGAATATTTATACTTAGGGATGCCACCCGTTAGATAAAATACAGAACGGTTCCGTATTTCACTGAAAGAATAAACATCTTCTTTTCGAGATGATAGTTTCCGGATTCGACAATATTAATGACCAAAGGCTCATATTTCTGTGTGTTATGTTATAATTAAGTCTATGATTTGATAGAGCAGTCTGACTGGTTCCTACCACCGCTCAGACTGCTCTATCAAAGCATTCATTCAAACAGCACTTTCGTGCGTTTTGCCAGCAGCTCTTCGCTGTGCTTCAAGCATTGAGCTGTTTATGACTTCAAGCATATCAACCCCCGAGATTAGGCTGGTGTAACCGATGTGAAATGGCTAGCTAGTTAGCGAGGTGCACGCTAATAGCGTTTCAAACGTCACTCGCTCTGAGACTTGGAGTGGTTGTTCCCGTTGCTCTGCATGGGTAACGCTGCTGTTGTCTGTGTTCCTGGTTCGATCCCAGGTAGGGGCGAGGAGAGGGACGGAAGCTATACTGTTACACTGGCAATACTAAAGTGCCTATAAGAACATCCAATAGTCAAATGTATATGAAATACAAATGGTATAGAGAGAAATAGTCCTATAATAACTACAACCTAATACTTCTTACCTGGGAATATTGAAGACTCATGTTAAAAGGAACCACCAGCTTTCATATGTTCTCATGTTCTGAGCAAGGAACTTAAACGTTAGCTTTTTTACATGGCACATATTGGACTTTTACTTTCTTCTCCAACACTTCGTTTTTGCATTATTTAAACCAAATTGAACATGTTTCATTATTTATTTGTGGCTAAATTGATTTTATTGATGTATTATATTAAGTTAAAATAAAAGTGTTCATTGTTCATTCAGTATTGTTGTAGTTGTCATTATTACAAATATATATATAAAATCTTCCGATTAATCGGCATTGGCTTTTTTTGGTCCTCCAATAATCGGAATCGGCATTAAAAATCATAATCGTTCGACCTCTACTCCCTACCCCTAGTTGCTCCGTTTTTGAGGGACACTCCCCCACCAATAGACACTTGAAAACTAGGGGAAGGGTACCCGCACTCTCTCCCTGTCCCTCCCTTTCTTGTTATCTCATCTCTCTTTTCCACATGTTGACATGTACCAGAGATGTGGACTTGGACTCAAGTACTACTCGAGTTGCAAATTTTGCGACTTGAGACTTGGCAAAAATAAAAAACACTTGCCACTCGAATTCGACTGGAGCATCTATGACTCGTGACTTAACTTGGACTTGAGCTGTATAACTCGAGACTCGGGAGACTTGTTTAGATTTCCCCATCCCCAAAGGGCATCACTCTCCTCTCATCCTCTCACCTCCTTTCCTCTCGCATCACCTTCCGTTATATGCCAACAAACCTCCACAGACCTCTCAAAGCACATCTGGTGGGTAGGGGTGGGAAAATAACAACACTCGACTCTAATTTGACATTTTTTCGATGTCACTCGAAAGGTATCTGTCAACGCTAGCAGAGCGGAAGAGGCGAAGCGAGAAGATGCCGTCAATCTGTCCACAATGATAAGCAGATTGTCTGCCTTCCTGCCTTTGGCACAACAATCCCATTGTTAAGGGTGGAGACAAGACCATCTCGTCATCATATGCAGTATCTCTGACGCTAGTTCGTCAATTCAAAGAGACGTTGATTGAGTCTGTCATGGCATCATCCAGATCTGTCCCAAAAATAATTGCATTCGGGTTCAAAGACTATGTGGTGGTGCAGTTTGTAAAACCTGTTGATCCAAAACCACATATGCAATTGCAACAACCTCTCACTTTTTCAGACATATGAAGTCTCATAGAGGTAAGAATGAAATAATTGCTGTGCTGTGTGAGCTAGCTAGCTAACGTGAGGTCATGTTCTGGAACTTACTAACGTTAGCTAGCTAGCTTGCAATGGCTCCGCCTACCATTTGTGTCCGAAGTGGACCAGCACATTGTTTTGTTTTTAACATCCCTATTGTTAGGCGTGTAAATGGGAGGCGAAGTCAAGTGCAGGAGAGCGGAGTATATTAAACAGGCGCACTTTAATACCGGTCAACAACGACAGCACATAACATTCTAGTGCCACAAACTCGGTCTATAACAAAAGTGCAGTGCCTGAAAAAATTATCACGTAACAATAAACAATTACACACAAAGACATGATGGGGAACAGAGGACGAAATACATGTAGATTGATTGGGGAATGAAAACCAGGTGTGTATGGAACAAGACAAAATGGACATATGAGAAATGGAGCGGCGATGGCTAGAACGCCGGTGATGTCGATCGCCAAACGCCGCCCGAACAAGGAGAGGAGCCGACTACTATGTAGTACTACTATTAAAACATTTTTAAATGCAAGTTTATCTAATATCAGGTTCCATATTGCTCATTTATGAATAGAACATAAAAGGATGGCGAGAATGAGATTTTATCATCCAACATATAAAACAATTAGTTCGACAAACACACCTGATTCAACTTGTCAACAAATCATCAAGCCCCTCAATGAGTTGAATGAGGTGTGTTTGTCCAGGGCTACAATGAAAATGTGTACTGTTGGGGGTACTCAAGGACCAGAGTTAGAAAACACTAGAGTGGAAACTACTGAAAGAGTTTGGCGACATTCTTTAGCCTTTTCCAGAAGCCACAGATATTACCCAAGGAGAGAAGGTTGTCACAATTAGTGCAGTGGTTCCTTGTATTATTTCCCTCCAACATCCCCTGGAGACGCAGAAACTACAAGTGAGCTACCTTATGACCTGGTCCGAAGTTTAAAAGCATCACTGAAGAGGAGATTTCTTGGAATCTTCATCAATGTCAAGATGGCCACCTCATCTAGAGATCGAGGAATCGCAGCAGACCATGTCTATCGTAGCCATTTCCTGCAGCCAAATGCCCTAATGGCCTCGTGAAATATTAAGATTTTTCATAATTGTATCATATATTTAACCATGTAACTACTGAAATTCTGGTGTATCTATGTCAAACATATGTTTTGTTATATTTCAGTCTTCTGTGATGTACTGTATATCAAGTGTATTAAAGGGATGCAAACTCAAAATTGAATACATTTCAACTTATATATCTGACATGGTACAGATGTCGTCTTTTTTAAAGCCCGTAACCATGTGTGTGAGGTGTATACTTTCAATGTAGATTTGTTTAAGACTACCAAGAAACACTGTGTGATCCTGATTTAGCCCACTGTGGTAAAATGTTTAGGCAGCTGTGCTAGATCCCTCCTTTTCCTTGATGTGGCTACAACATGTTCTGTTGGATGATAGTATTCAGGATGAGATGACTGGAATGGTGAAAGGTGTGTATCTTATTATAAGAAGTTGACCAATATAGTAAATACTACATTTATTTAATAACTAACTTTTTAAAGTTATACAGAATTTTCATTTAAATTGTAAATTAACTTTTTTTGTTTCTCTCTTATTTGTTTTTTCATCAGATTAAATTACGCGAGAGGTGGAACCAACCACCACTGAGGAGGAGGACTGTTCTCTGGGAGAGGAGTCGGGGCTATTTACAGCAGTGGAGGCTCCTCAGAGGAAGAAGGGGACCATCCTCAGTGAATTTCATAAAAAGACAAATCTTAAAACATTGAAAAAGTTATCCTTTTTAGCTAAAACTATACTAAATATATTCACATATGACTAAACAATTGATTAAAACACTGTTTTTCAATTAAGGTCTTGAATTGAACATTAATCTGATAGCAGTTATTTATCTAATTAACTGACAATGTTTAGTTGTTACCCGTTTTAAGTTAATCATGTAACAATTAACTCATTAGGATCTGGGGTACCACGATAGTTTTTTTTTTAAAGAGTTACCATCTCCCTTTACCTATCACATCTATAAACAGTCAACTTATTAATCATCACCTCGTGTCATATCATCATTCTAAACAGTAGTAACCTCCTTGCACCAGCAAAAACCTGAGCCATACTTATGATTCAGGACTACACAAAATTGTTTAATTATTTATTTACTAGCTAATTTAATGGGAACGCAGGATAAATATACACGCTTTGCACCAATTATTGACTGGAGACGTAATACGCTGAACACAGGTCCCTAGTGGAATGACAACAACATGGCTGCTTGTTAAAGAAGAGATGGAGGGAGAGGGACAGAGACACTTAACATTGGTACATTCAGAAACTACTCTCACCTACAGTAACCATATACTTTGCATACATACCGACTCCCGCTTTGATTAAGAAATCATGAATGTATTTACGTGAAATGCCTGGGTTCGCCAGGCATATCTCGAACAGGGCAGCCTTAGAAAGGGGGTTGGGCCTTTTTGCCGCATGCTTGTAAGGCTCTGATTGTCCGAAATGGTTCTGACAAGTCTTCTACTATTGTCCTTCTTTGTATTTGTCCGGTATCTGGTGACTTGCCGTGTAGTCCTGAACAGAACTACAGAGTTTACTTTCCTTCCATTCACTCTTAAAGAGCCTTCTTTGAAGTTGAGCAGAATAACAGAATGGTCTTACATAAATTCGCTTTCGAAGATACTTTACCTAGGACAGCTAATCAGCCGTATCAGTGATTGTCCGGGAGGTGAGTTTATCATTTCCACTTCGTGTTGAGATTCAAAGTTTAAACCACTTTAAACATGCAGCTGCAGCTTCACACTTTTCTGTTGTAATGTGTTTTTTTTAACCCATAATTTTTTACAGTTTGCTTGAAATGGGCAGTTCCGGCAGTCTGCCATGCTCCCTGACCTCACTCCAGGCAGTAACTACTCACTGTGCAAAGTTAGGTAAAATAATTATCTCTTATCACATCCACGTCTTAACAAAAACAATTTTTTCATGTTACATGCACAACACAGAGTATGGAAACTTCATATATGTAGTGGGTATACTTTCCAAGTTACAGTATTCCTTTATAACATGTTTAATGACATCACAAAATAATAAACAAAATTACATTAGTGTTCTATGGCCTCTGACCATTCCCAAAGTTATATGTTAGAAATATTGTTCCTGTATTCGATTTTGAACGTGTTAGAGTTTCAGTGGGAAAAAGTCTGTTGATACAAATTACACTCCTTTGGTGAATCTTGAGAGCTCAGGCCTGAATCTTCTCCCTTGATTTACAACAGGGCGTGAGTTGTTATCCCCCACTGGTTATTTCCTTCCCCCTCTAGGGTGAGAGGGGGTTTGATTTGAAGTTATTTATTGCAAGCCTGATCTATTTGGATTCTCATGGACTGTCATGACAGTCTACAGTAGCCTCAACAGCACTCTGTAGGGTAGCAACATGGTGTAGCCGGAGGACAGCTATCTTCCGTGTTCCTCTTGGTACATGGTCTTCAATTCAAAACCTAGGAGGCTCTTGGTTCTCACCCTCTTCCATAGAATGACAACTTCCATATGACAACTTCCATAGGACGTCCTCCAAGCTATCGGAGCTCTAGTTGTCCACCCAAACAAAGGATCCGAGAATGAGTCTAGTACTGAAAGCATAAGCTACAGCTAGCTAGCACTGCAGTGAGTAATTGACTCAAAGAGAGAGAAATACAATAGTTGCACAGTTTTCAACAAATACATTTATTAAAAAATGAAGGAGAAGCAATAGGGAGAGATTTCCTCAATTATTTTCCCATTCAGTTTCACTTACTTAGCTAGCAAATGCAGCTGGCTAGTTTAGTTAGTCAGAGGGATATTATGTTATCTAGCTGGCTATGACTATCCAACACAACACTGGAACTCTTCCAAGTCAAAGTAAGCTTTTGGTTTTACTTACTTATTGCCCCCTGGGCCTGCCGGTGTAACTGCTTACTGACTATACACTGTAAAGTTACTGCATGATTGTAACAGGTTTACTATCGCATTAGTTCAATTAGCTGTTTTGACTAGGACATTACTTTAGCTAATATGGGGACAACGATGTAGGCTGTGTGTACCGGTTATGACATGGTTTGGCTTGGAAAGGTTTTTCCACCTTGTCACATATAGCTGATGTGTTGTTAATTGAAGTCCACAAATGAAGGCAAAAGGTGAGAGGAGGAGAGTGCATAGAGGCTAGAATTAATACAACTATTATGAAAGTGAACTGTGTTTGTGTGATCAGGGGTGTATTCATTCCGCCATTTCCGTTGAAAAAAGTTTCTTAAACTGAAGCAAACGAAACGGAGATAAAAAATACCAGAATTTGTCCAATAGAAACTCTTGTTTGCAATTGTTGGACCAATAATTACACCCTAGATAAGCTAGATGCAGGCAAGTGTCCAAGGCAGTATTGCATGTGTCACTGTCTGTCCATGTGTCACTGACTGTCATCTCAAAGTTTCCCCTCGACCTGTGTATACTTACGTTGTAAACATTCATTCATAGGCTTGGTTGTAGCAACGTCATGATGGCTATAGGGAAAAATGTTGTATCATGTAGTAGCCTAAACCGATCGTTGTTACATTGAACTGGGTGAATGGAATATGAATGACAGTCCTCCAACATGCTGTAATAGAAATAAGGCCGTGTTCACAAGAAATAAAAATGTCCTCCATCATCATAAACGGCATTGACCGCCACTGGTTTGTAGCATGTCGCAAAAGAGAGGTGTTTGGCACTCCAGCATCTCAGCTCAGCCACTAACTTGACATTTGCGAACGGGACTATGAACAGAAACACTATTGCTTCACTGTCCTGAGAGGCGATGAAGTTCTTGGCAGTGTCTGCATTAAGTGCTCCTGTGGATCGTGTATTCAGCCAAGGGAGAATCATACTGCGGTCCCATAGCACACAAATGGGTGATAGACCCTTGGCCAATTTGATCTTTTGCTAATGCAATGCATTGTATTGTAAGAGAGAGAGGAAATAAATGATGATAATGGGGCAGTGAAGTCTTGAGGACGTACAATGGCTGCTCTGAAGTTTGCACTTGTTTTTTATTGTATCGTTTTGAAAAAACAAAACAACTTTTGTGATTTTCCTGGTTTTGGGACCACTGTGTTGAAAACCTAAGAGCCTAAAAGTCTTGTCATTGGTACCATTTGTATGGCCTTTCTGTCAGTAATAGGATTTTTTTAAGTACATTTTTAATATGGTCGTTGACTCAAGTTTATTATGTAGTAGTATAAGAAAATCAGGAAATAAAAAATGCATCGAAATTGGCACAACACGTAACCATTGACTTGAGGACACGAATCCCAAAATTAGGGACTTGTGACTCGACTCGACCTGAGCTGTGGACTTTACTTGAGACTTGTCTGTTATTTCTTGGGACTTGATTGAAGACTCGAAGGTTAAGACTTGATACTTGACAAATTGTGACTTGGTCCCATCTCTGTACACCAGCAACTACACTCACATGTGTCGTGTGTATAAATGTGTATGTGAATGTGGCTTTTGCTCTATGGCTCTGAGACTGAGCAGAACTGAGTCAAGGTTTAAGTCTCTCCCCAAACACCATGGATGTGTGTGGCACTGCCCTAACACCACCAGCACAGACCACCACGCTAGTTAAGCCTAGGAGTCTCCTCCAAATGACAAAACAGAGGAACATGAGGATCAACCAGTCCAATGAACTCGAATTCAAAATAAACCAACCATCACTAAACTAACTTCAGAACTGAAAACCGCAATTGCATATCAATAAAGCACAATTTGTGTTTTACTTTCAAATTATATAATGTTCTCCAGTGAACTGATGACATTGAATATAGTCCATGTTTGTTATTTATTTAGTTAATCCAGTGGGCACTGTACACTATAAACGGTGGTACACATAATATCATTCCGCCTTAGCAAGCTACCTCTTCATGCCATGCAGGAAGGTACGTCTCTCTACATTGTGGCATTTAACACAATCCAGCCTTCTCCATTCTGATTGGACTCTAGGCACCAGGGATAATCATTAAAGCACTGTAAATGTCTGTCAGAAAAACAAACCGGCAGAGCAAACACAGACACAGAAATCCAGCAGTGAAACGCTGCCTGGAAGTCTTTGTTTGTCTAGTTTGTATTTTTCAAACTCTGTTCATAAAATATGGATTTGGAATGGATTCAAACTGCTCAAAGGATGAGACTGTCTGACATCTCAGGGTTTTACTGGAAGATGTTTCTCACATGAGCCTGCTTGTCTGTATATGGCCAGATAAGAAATGTTCTCATGACTTTAAGTGAGAAAAATTATTCTGAAAGTTTCTGGCCAAATGTGACATCAGGGACTTTTAAAGAGGAAATGTATCTCAAAGTAAGTGTCTTGAGTTCCTGTCCAACTGTGAAAGATGGTTTTGGGTTGTTGTTGTTTTAACTAGTCACTGTGGGGCTCATCATCTCCGAGACATCTGGTTTAAGTGGCAGACTTGGGGCAGGATCCTCTCCTCTACAGACGGATGTGTGCCACTTGAATTCCCGTGTTCTAATTAGTGGGGGAGCCAGTTCACCTGTCTCTCTGAGTCCTCCACGACTGCTTGACCAAAGCTAGGAGTGCCAACTCCGTCCCAGTTCTCTGCTGCCAAATGGACTCTGTCCTTCCACACACAATGAAACACTGGGATTCTGGGACATGCACATTGCAATAGTACCTAATAAACTGGTTAGACTTAGTGATTTGGAGTCCCAAGGCTATTAAAGACAACTGTAAAAATGTATTCCATTCTAAGATACCATGAACACAACTAGTTTTCATCTGATTGTCAAATAAATCACTTCAAAAAGTAAGTTACCTTCACACATTCATCCAAAATAATTCCAGCATCCAAACAGTTCACTGTGCACCCATCAACGTTCCTTCAATTCGCAAGTGGCTGAAACTGTCTCACCGGAGAAAGCCCCCCTGTCTTACTATATGTAGCCCATGTATCTGATTCTGTCTGGCCATACTCTTTTTGTCCAGACAGCATCAGATACATGGGGTACACATACATGTCCTCTGCCTCGACAACAATGGCAGTATTAGCAGCACCTTTCATTTCTCTGCCCTGCTCGGAAAACCCCTCCTTGCTGCAACCTAATTTAAAAGAAAGTCACATTTGCAATCCTATCACGTGAAACAATTCTAGGTGGAATAGTTAGGGTGGACTAGTCCATTATTATGAACCTGTCCGTGGGTGATTTAATGACACCTGTATCTACTAATATGAGTAAAATCTGTATGGATTCATTCACTTTTTTGGAGTCCTTTTTTTTGTCAACAATTTGGTCTCATTAACCTGGGCGCAGTGGCTAGGCAAAACCTCACTTTCTATTTCCTTTGCAACTTTGAAGCTTCCTGCAGATTTTGCTACTGCTGAACCAACCTGCTGAAGCAAGACCGAATGAGAGCGATGAGCTGAGCAACCCACGACAGCGGGTCATTTGTTGGGGGGAGGGTCACCCCCAGTCACCCCTCGGGATGACTTGTAAATGTTGTCATCCGATGCAGCTGTGGAGCCTCTGGCTTGTATGGAACCCGACAATATATTCTCTCTTTCTCCCTGCCCTTTCCCCAACACACAAACACACACAAACAGTGTCAGTGGGCACTTCCTTCCTCAGGCTGCTCCTCCATGGAGGGAGATTGCTCTCTTTACCATCCTTTCTCTTCTTTGCCTCCCTTCTCTCGTTCTCTTTTTCCTGATGTTTCTAGTAGGGCCATGATGGTTATTGGTCAGCCAAATGACAATGGTCACCGTAATAACCGCTCAAATAGCAAAATAAATTGAGATGCACATTTTCTCACTGCTCCTGACTGCAGGTGCTGCTGCAGGAGGGGGATGTTGCCTTGCCTAACAAAGACTGATTTGCTTCAACATCTTGCTTGTTTCAGCAGGGAGCAACAAAGTTTTATCATGTTGTAGAGTCCATGTTACAGCAGAAACGGACTCGACCGCGCAAATGACAGGCCGTCCGGTTTTCAGTCAGCTGTTCTTTCTATTCCCCAAAATATATGTATTATTTGTCTGTGTGTGTGTTTGTCTCAGTCACCATACACACACACTTGGTCCTCGAGGGGATAATAATCAATTACTCTCGAAGCGCCCAGTTAACTGAGCAGGTCTACACCTCACACACGAGCGTGCGTGCCATTCATGTGCTCCCAGGATAGATGTGTGTGTGTGTGTGTGTGTGTGTGTTTCTACCTAAAGTTGTGTGTGGCATCGTGTCATAAGAAGGTGAGATCTATAGTTACCGTCTGCTGTGAAGACCTCTCACTGTTCTGGCAGACTGGCAGCCCTGCTTCAAGTACACACTATCACTGTTGTGTTTAGTCTGGTGTTAGACACAGACACAAAGACAGGCCCAAGGACTGACTTACTGACTTGAGTAATTAATGGATCATTTTGAACACAGAGCCACAGAAAGGTTTGGTATCCATTGTAATAGTAGGTCTCATTGATTGTTTTAGGCTATTCATCCATTTAGAGAACAGTGAGTAGTGATGCTTATACAGTGTATGATTCTTAGCATTAGTACATAGGAGCATATTACTGAGTGACGCAGCAGTCTAAGGCACTGCAGCTCAGTGCCAGAGGCGTCACTACAGATACCATGGTTCGAATCCAGGCTGTATCACAACTGGCCATGATTGGGAGTTCCATAAGGTGGCGCACAATTGGCCCAGCGTCGTCCAGGTTTGGCCAGTGTAGGCCATCATTGTAAATAAGAATTTGTTCTTAACTGACTTGCCTAGTTAAATAAAGGTAAAATAAAAATATATAATACAAATATGCCCCCAATCCCTATCGTAATACCACAGAGTATTCTAACTAAGTACTCTTGTCAGTCAGATTGTTGTAGTTGAGATAAAATAGTACACCATCACACACTTATACTTTATGCAGAGGGGAACTGTACCTTTATTTGAAGTAAGAAGACTGCTAAATGCATGATACCAATCCACCCGAACAGATGAAAGCAGATCTCAGAGAGCCCAAAGGGACTCTTAAATAACAAGCTGGTAGAAAGAGAGAAATGAAAGAGTGTGAAATTGGACCAGGGAAGCAGGGCCTGAGTACAGAAACGCTTCCTTACAAATCCCCATATTCAAGTCACTGCCATCCATCAGAGGAATAGGAAATATACAGTACTTCCTGATGTGTAGATCTTCTTTAGTTTGATAGTTATTCAGTGCACTTCTGGGTTTCCTCTGTCGTGTTGTTGTGCTTCAGAATGACCTTTAATTTGGTAAAGACACTCAGTCTTCTCTGGCAGAAGGAGACGCAAAGGTTTTCACACCGCCTTATTAAGAGCAACCCCTTAGAATACCAGGGAGACAGCAGTGTGTGTGTGTGCCTGCTTCCGTGTGTGTGTGTATAAGTCCTTGAGAAGGCCCTTGACTGGACAGGAGAGTCCCCTTCAGCAGGAGGGGGATGGTGGATGACAGGGTCAGCCTGACCATGTCCACTGGGAGATGTACTACAATGGAAGGGGTGGATGGAGGGGGATAGATGGGGACAGATTCATTCAATTTAATAGGACAGTATTACTTCTTATGGTCTCAGTGAAAGAGGAAAGTGATGTCAAACCAGGGGAAATAACAGAGGCTTCTTTTGTCTTCTTTTAGGACATTTTTAGAGCTGGATTTACTAAGCATTTTAAGCAGTGTACATGTTCTTTTGAATAAATAATTCAAGGTAAAACAACAGGCAGAATGGCATGAACAAAGACTACTTTAAATCGTGGTTCAAAATACACCCCTTCAAATGACTGGATTCGGCTATTTCAGCCACACCCGTTGCTGACAGGTGTATAAAATCGAGCACACCGGTCATGCAATCTCCATAGACAAACATTGGCAGTAGAATGGCCCGCGCTGAAGAGCTAAGTGATTTTTAATGTGGCCATTCCAACAAGTCAGTTTGTCAAATTTCTGCCCTGCTAGAGCTTCCCCATTCAACTGTAAGTGCTGTTATTGTGAAGTGGACACTTCTAGGAGCGACAACTGCTCAGCCGCGAAGTGGTGTTGAAACGCATTGCGTGTAAAAATCGTCTGTCCTGTGTTGCAACACTCACTACCGAGTTCTAAACTGTCTCTGGAAGCAACCTCAGCATAAGAACTGTTAGTCGGGAGCTTCATGAAATGGGTTTACATGGCCGAGCAGCCGCACACAAGCCTAAGATCACCGTGTGCAATGCCAGATGTCGGCTGGAGTGATGTAAAACTCGCCACCATTAAACTCTGGAGCAGTGGAAACGCGTTCTCTGGAGTGATGAATCACGCCTCCACATCTAGCAGTCCGACGGACAAATCTGGGTTTGGCGGATGCCAGGAGAACGCTACCTGTCCGAATGCATAGTGCAAACTGTAAAGTTTGGTGGAGGAGGACTAATGGTCTAGGGCTGTTTTTCGTGGTTCGTGCCAGGCCCCTTATGCTACAGCCTACAATGAATTACATTCTAGATGATGCTGTGCTTCCAACTTTGTGGCAACAGTTTGGGGAAGGCCATTTCCTATTTTAGCATGACATTGCCCCCGTGAACAAAGCGAGGTCCATACTGAAACGGTTTGTCGAGATCCGTGTGGAAGAACTTGACTGGTCTGCACAGAGCCCTGCCCTCAACTCCATTGAATACCTTTGGAAGGAATTGGAACGTCGACTGCGAGCCAGGCCTAATCGCTCAACATCACAGCCCGACCTCACTAATGCTCTTGTGGCTGAATGGAAGCAAGTCCCCACAGAAATGTTCCAACATCAAGTGTAAAGCCTTCCCAGAATAGTGGAGGCTGTTATAGCAGCAAAGGGTGGACAAACTCCATATTAATACCGATGATTTTGGAATGAGATGTTCGACGGGCATGTGTCCACATACTTTTGGCCATGTAGTGTATGGCGGTATGTTTTTTTTACTGTTTTTCTATTCTATGTGCATTTTTTTATTTATTTTTTATCAGTTTAAATAAAGAATATCTAACTTGTAGAATGTTGATCAGCAGATATATTTGTATGTATGTTATTAGCTACAGGTAGGATTGTCAATAAGTATTGATTTATTCTTAGAGCCGCTCTCTCTTGTTGATGCTTCTCGAGTTGAGGCAGACATACAGCCACTAACCTCTGGTCCACACTAGCACACATAAACAGGAAACACACACACACATGCATTCTATTTTGAAATGATCACACTGGCAAACCTGCATTTGTAAATTGTTAACAAACACCACGGTGTACATAATTAGCCCTTATTTCCTTCATGGATATCACACCCTGATGAGGAATATGTTAATACAGGGTTGGACAACTTTGATGGGGATGGGGCCTCAAAAAATCTGAACTCATCATGAGGGGCCGTAGTGGCTTGTGGGTCTGCGCACCCACATCCAAACCCACACATGCAGTCAGAGCCGGCCCTTGCCTTTTGAAATTTGGTACGTTTTTAGAGTTAATTTCCTACAATTCTGCACATTTTGCCATGGGGCATAAAGAAAATGTATGTTTTAAAGAAAGTTTTCTGCAATTCTACACATTTTGCCATGGGTTGGAGAGAAATGTTTCCAGTTGTTAACATGATACCTGAGTGAGAGTGACTAACAAAATCAATGCCCCCCCCCAGTCAATTTCCCTATGATTACTACAAGTTTAAATATCTGGCTAGCTGGCTAGACTAACTTACCAATTTTTCCCCTCCCTGTGTCAATCTCTTACTTTGTTCAAATAAAAATACACTTCAATTAAGAGTGTGACTTTTATTAATGAATTAAAACCCCTGAAATAGAATCAAATACATTTGACCTGGCAGGAGACAGCCTACAGGAAATTAGATAATGATGAAGGGATAGAAAAAGGAGAGGGAAACTCTCTCTCACTGATGACTGACTGAGACATTAATAAGGATGGAGACTAGAGAGACTTCCTCCTCTAGTGGCTAGTGTGTGTGTGTGTGTGTGTGTGTGTGTGTGTGTGTGTGTGTGTGTGTGTGTGTGTGCGTGCATTCATGCATGTGTGTAGGGTCTAGTGTGGTGGCAGTGACACTTCTACTCACAGGCCCCAATCCCAACTTGTGACCCGTGTTTTCTGTGCAAACATGACATTGACACCATCCTTTGTTTCTAGGATACACAATGAGTTTGAAAGGGTATAAACATTGGTAGATGATTGACATTGCCAGAGAATCGAGGATAGAGAATTTGAATATTCAAATATGATCTTCTAACATATGTTCTCTCTGTCTCCTTTGCTCCATTTCTCGCCTATTGCTGTGGACTCTGGACCTATACTTCTTGTTGACCCTTAACCTCTTCTAGGTAAGTTCCCTGACCTCTCCTGTTCATACCCTGTTCACACACATGCGGTCAGTGCTGCTTCATGATCCAGTACATTGTCTTTTTAGCTCATCTTATTGACTCAAGTCAAAAAGGCTAAGTCAGATCAGATCTATTTTGCAAGGAAGATTTGGTCTCTCTTTTTGTAAGGGAAATGTGTTCCGTTTTGAATGGGATCACTTTATTTATGTAG
Organism: Oncorhynchus kisutch; assembly: GCF_002021735.2. Taxonomy (NCBI): domain Eukaryota; kingdom Metazoa; phylum Chordata; class Actinopteri; order Salmoniformes; family Salmonidae; genus Oncorhynchus; species Oncorhynchus kisutch. The sequence continues at coordinate 20,318,413 of NC_034176.2, read as the reverse complement.
ATTGTGGTGTAACCTCCCATGTGATGTTTTTAAGTTAACTGTATGTTTCTCAGTGGGTACCATTAAACACTAAACCTTGGTTCTTTGGTTCTGCTTCATATAGAACTACCTCCATCAACCTGGGGAAGGGTGGACCCCATGTCATAGTAGCATAGCAATTAGAGAGAGAGGAGCCCACATCATACATTATTTAGTGTGGCTAAATGTGTAATCCGATCTGCAAAAATTAAATCTGTCCTTTCTGATGAAGCGTCCAACGAATGAGCCCACAGTTCACTCAGTGTGGTTGGGATGCTGTTGACAGGAACTTTTGGCAAATCAAAGCCCGATTGCTGAAATCTGAGCCTGTACCGTGCCACCGACACACATGGGTGCGTGAATTGTAAAAGAGTAATAACTGGACATGAGTTTCAATATTAGCTTTCTCTGCCGAAGGGGGAAGTGATGACGGCTGTGTGATATTGAGCTATGTAGTTAATCATCAGGTCCACATTAGCTCTATCAGTAAGGTGTTCTCATCTAGACTGCTTCCTCGTGGTGGTGGTGGTTATGAGCTCTCTGTGATTGATTGTGTCACGCCACCACAGAAACACACTGGGAACATTACACTGCCTCAGGCTACTGAGACTGACTCTTACTCAGACGGAATAATTAATTTTCACATTTTCAAAAACAGTTATCATTATTAAACAGGCACTATCTTTCCATGAGGATTGAGTTGTATTAGAATACAATTCATACAATTTGGACCTGTAGTGGATATAAAGAAATTAAACTAACCTTTTTGTCAGTTCCTGTAAAACTCTGACTGAGGGGAACAGTATGGTCTCTGTTCCGCCATCATAAATGAGCCCCTGAGCCCTGGGGACATACACCTTGACCTGGCACATAAATACATCACTGCTGACTGGGGACGGAGTAACCAGGATGTTAACTGTTTACCACTATGATCTATGGGCTATTTCGACAAGCCCTCCCCACCTCTACCCCCCCCCCCCCCCCTCTCTCTCTCCCTCTCCCTCTCTCTCTCTCTCTCTCTCTCTTCTTCTTCCCCCACCCCCCCACGGGTAATTTATATTCATCCACTTTAATTTACTGCCACTTCACATCAGTTAAAGACAGCTCGCCTTTCTATCTTGGCAAGCGCCTGTTCACCCTCGCTCTCTCTCCCATCCTCCCTGCCTCCCCCACCTCCCTCCTCCACTCTCTCCCCCTTCTATCCTCTGTCTTTTAATCATGGGTGTCTTTGCCAGAGAGAGGGGCGATAAATAACATCTAATGTTCTCTGCCCAGACCAGCACAGCACAGTGTTTCTCAAAAATAAACACATCTGAGAGACAGAGAAAGACTGTCTGTCATTCAACCTGATGGGAATGGTGGCAGAGAGGAGTAGCATGAGGACTGAAGAACCTGGTGTAGAATAGAACAACCCTGTTTTTAGTAACTAGCACTCACTGTTTTATGAGACATTCAATGGCTGCTGCATGTGTTGTATTCCAGAGTACAAGGTGTTTGATACACCTGGCTGCATTCAGGGAGAGTTGTAAAGTCGGTTAGGTATGAACAGGGTTGGGGAGTAACGGATTACATCCGTTACATGTAAGGGATTACAAAAAAATGGCAACTGTAATCTGTTATGTTACCAGCAAAAATATTGTAATCAGATGACAGATACTTTTGAAAAACTACATGATTACTTTTACGTTGAGAAAGAATGTTTGCGAGAATTTCTCAATGACATTCAAATCAGCATTGAAAAAAGGAGCAAATGTAAGTTTGTTCCACCTGAGCCAATCTAACCACAAGTCAGATGATGACACACAAAATGTTTTTAATGGATTGTGGGAAAGAGCAGGAATAGGCTTTTGTAGGCTACAGTCCAGCTATGTCTTCCAAAAGATGATCCAACTTGAATAAACGCTTCGAGGTAAGGATGACAGTAGTGTCCGTATCGCCGTAGACAACGCCATCACTTATTATTGTTTTGTACATAGCGCATTGATGTGAATTCCACTGCTGCTCTCTCATTTAGCTATTTACGCCTTAGGGATTGTGGTTGCTGTGGATGGCTGTTCACAAATCTAAATGTGTATTTGAACCCAATAATGGTTGAATTCAGGAAGTTTAAGCTGCCTATTAATCATTGTTTTTGAAACCAGTGGACAGCCAGTGAAAAAATGTTCTCTTGTAACAGCTGCATAGTGCGGATCCCAGCCTATGGAATAAAAGTTATTTTTTTATACAGTTGAAGTCAGAAGTTTACATACGCTTAGGTTGGAGTCATTAAAACTCGTTTTTCAACCACTCCACAAATTTCTTCAGTTAGGACATCTACTTTGTGCATGACACAAGTAATTTTTCCAACAAATGTTTACAGACAGATTATTTAACTTATAATTCACTGTATCACCATTCCAATGGGTCAGAAGTTTACATACACTAAATTGACTGTGCCTTTAAACAGCTTGGAAAACTCCAGAAAATGATGTAATTGCTTTCGAAGCTTCTGATAGGCTAATTGACATAATTTGAGTCAATTGGAGGTGCACCTGTGGATGTATTTCAAGGACTATTTTCAAACTCAGTGCCTCTTTGCTTGACATCATGGGAAAATCAAAATAAATCAGCCAAGACCTCAGAAAAAAATTGTAGACCTCCACAAGTCTGGTTCATCCTTGGGAGCAATTTCCAAACGCCTGAAGGTACCACCTTCATCCGTACAAACAATAGTACACAAGTATAAACACCATGGGACCACACAGCCGTCATACCGCTTAGGAAGGAGACGCGTTCTGTCTCCTAGAGATGAACGTACTTTGGTGTGAAAAGTGCAAATCAATCCCAGAACAGCAGCAAAGGACCTTGTGAAGATACTGGAGGAAACTGGTACAAAAGTATCTATATCCAGAGTAAAACGAGTCCTATATAGACATAACCTGAAAGGCCGCTCAGCAAGGAAGAAGCCACTGCTCTAAAACTGCCATAAAAAAAGCCAGACTACGGTTTGTAACTGCACATGGGGAAATAGATTGTACTTTTTGGAGAAATATCCTCTGGTCTGATGAAACAAAAATAGAACTGTTTGTCCAAAATTAACATCGTTATATTTGGAGGAAAAGGTGGAGGCTTGCAGTTCGAAGAACACCATCCCAACTGTAAAGCACAGGGGTGGCAGTATCATGTTGTGGGGGTGCTTTGCTGCAGGAGGGACTTGTGCACTTCACAAATTAGATGGCATGAGGAGGGAAATATGTGGACATATTATGTGGACATATTGAAGCAACATCTCAAGACATCAGTCAGGAAGTTAAAAATTTGTCGCAAATGACAAGCATACTGATAAGCATACTTCTAAAGTTGTGGCAAAATGGCTTAAGGACAACAAAGTCAAGGTATTGGAGTGGCCATCACAAAGCCCTAACCAGAATAGAAAGAGGAGTGGGAGGCCCCGGTGCACAACTGAGGAAGAGGACAGGTACATTAGAGTGTCTAGTTTGAGAAACAGACACCTTACAAGTCCTCAACTGGCAGCTTCATTAAATAGTAAAACACCAGCCTCAATGTCAACAGTGAAGGGGCGACTCCGGGATGCTGGCCTTCTAGGCAGAGTTCCTCTCTCCAGTGTCTGTGTTCTTTTGCTCTTCATAATCTTTTATCTTTATTGGCCAGTCTGACGTATGGCTTTTTCTTCGCAACTCTGCCTAGAAGGCCAGCATCCTGGAGTCGACTCTTCACTGTTGACATTGAGACTGGTGTTTTGCGGGTACTATTTAATGAAGCTGCCAGTTGAGGACTTGTGAGGCGTCTGTTTCTCAAACTAGACACTCTAATGTACTTGTCCTATTGCTCAGTTGTGCACCCGGGCCTCCCACTCCTCCTTCTATTCTGGTTAGAGCCAATTTGCGCTGTTCTGTGAAGGGAGTAGTACACAGCATTGTACAAGATTTTCAATTTCTTGGCAATTTCTCGCATGGAATAGCCTTAATTTCTCAGAACAAGAATAGACTGATGAGTTTCAGAAGAAAGGTCTTTGTTTCTGGCCATTTTGAGCCTGTAATCGAACCCACAAATGCTGATGCTCCAGATACTCAACTAGTCTAAAGAAGGCCAGTTTTGTTGCTTCTTTAATTAGCACAACCGTTTTCAGTTGTGCTAACATAATTGCAAAAGGGCTTTTCTAATGATCAATTAGCCCTTTTAAAATGATAAACTTGGATTAGCTAACACAACATGCCATTGGAACACAGGAGTGATGGTTGCTGATAATGGGCCTCTGTACGCCTATGTAGATATTCCATTTAAAATCATCAGTTTCCAGCTACAACAGTCATTTACAACATTAACAATGTCCGCACTATACTTCTGATGAATTTGATGTTTTTTACGAACAAAAAAAAAATGTTTTTATTTCAGAAACAAGGACATTTCTAAGTGGCCCCAAACTTTTGAACGGTAGTGTTGATTCTTGAAGAATATAACTTATAAATGCCTCATGAGCTTAGTTCAACTCTCACACTCCATGAGAACCCAAAATATAAGCTTGCTTCTCTCCAGTGTTTGTAAATGTAAACAAACACTGTATAGCCTCATAACATGGTTAAAACAATCATTTTGATATCATGGATGGTCAGTCCTTGCATCCATAGCTCTGTCTAATAATCTGAGAGTGGTTACATTTCTCCAGGCCCATCCCTCAGCTTTTTACCAAAACAGAGAAGGGGTGTCCGTTTTGTTAATATTTCATCTGTGGATTTGCCCTTTAAACAGCTGCATATTATGAAGATATCACAGTTTCACCAACTAACAGGTAAACAATAGGCCTATAGCAAATGCAGCATATGGCATACATTTTTCATATGTAGATAACACTTTTCAGTAGTGCTCAAAGCATGCCATTCCATGAGCGCAGCATTTATTTTTCAACTCGAATCAATGAGCCTAATCAACCCTCCATGACAACAAAATCATAAACAACAGAGTAGGGCTGTCTAATAAGTCCTTAGTTTTGGGGTTATGCTCAGGTTAAACAATTTGGCTAATCTATACTTCCATATTTCCAAGTCCTATTTCTGAAGATCAAGGTTAACATTTATTGGAATGACTGGAATTCTGATAGACTTTGGTTTTTAATGTAAACATATAATTGAATCATATTAGTATATGTAGTAGAAAGTGATGGGTTAGAAGAAGCCTACCTAACCAATTCATAAAATAACATTTACATCCATATATGGCCACCCATGTAAACTTTAACATTGATTTATCTTACAATAGATGTCGTTCAATTGGTAATACATTTTTGTCTTCTTCTAATGCCTCTTAAGGAAAGTCATCTAAAAGTAACTGAATGTAATCAGATTACATTACTGAGTTTGGTTAATCCAAAAATATATGCAGAATCCTCCAGAATGCTGCTGTGTCATTTCTGGACCTGTCAGAGGGGTGCTGTGGTCAGGGGGTGACCTTCTCACAGTGCAGGGGGATGCGGTGGGGGGAGTGGGAGGGAGGCTACTCTGACTGGGTGATGAGCACGCTGCCAGCCCACTGCCATCCTGGCCCTCCCTGACGGGGACACCAAGAGGACACTGCTTTTAACTCTTTCAGGGCTTGAACCAATCCTGACGGGCTGCATCACTGCCTGTTATGGCAACTGCTCGTCCTCCGACCGCAAGGCGGCACTACAGAGGGTAGTGCATACGGCCCAGAACATCACCGGGGCCATGCTTCCTGTCATTCAGGACCTCTATACCAGGCGGTGTCAGAGGAAGGCCCTAAACATTTTCAAAGACTCCAGCCATCCTAGTCATAGACTGTTCTCTCTGCTACCACACGGCAAGCGGTACCGGAGTGCCAAGTCTAGGACCAAGAGCCTTCTAAACAGCTTCTACCCTCAAGCCATAAGACTCCTGAACAGCTAATCAAATGGCTACCCAGACTATTCCCCCCCCCCCTAATGCTGCTGCTACTCTCTTATCTATGCATAGCCACTTTAATAACCCTACCTGCATGTACATATTACCTCAATTACCTCGACACCGGTGCCCCCGCACATTGGCACATTAACTCTGTACCGGTATCCCCTGTATATAGCCCCGCTATTGTTATTTACTGCTGCTCCTTAGTTATTTATTTTTCTTATCTCTTACTTTTTTAGGTATTTTCTAAAAACTGCATTGTTAGTTAAGGGCTTGTAAGTAAGCATTTCACGGTAAGGTGTTGTATTCAACACATTTTAGGGCTCCCGAGTGGTGCAGCGGTCTAAGGCACTGCATCTCAGTGCTAGAGGCTTAACTACAGACTCTGGTTCGATCCCGGGATGTATCACAGCCGGCTGTGATCGGGAGTCCCATAGGGCGGTGCACAATTGCCCCAGCGTCGTCCGGGTTAGGGGAGGGTTTGCCTGGGGTTGGCCGCCAATGAAAAATAAGAATTTGTTCTTAACTGACTTGCATGGTAAAATAAATGTGAGAAATAACATTTGATTTGATTTATCCCTGTAGGTCTGTATGGATGGTGGAGTTGGCTATAGAGATGCTGAGCTTGGTTGGTTTTACCCTGTCTGAACAGTTGTCTCTGTGTAGTTGTAGTTTGGGGGCTATGTAAAGACAAACGTATAGTCTATTCAAAGTGGACTGCAGACTGGGGGCATCTAAATATTCCTGTTGATGTTGCTGTCATCTCCATCACTTGAAGAAAGGTAGAATTCTACATTCAGTCAGAAGAAGACATTAATATTTGATTGCTCATAGAGTCAGGGAATAGTTGGGAATTCACAGCCTCCAGACATTATTACCTAACAGTATGTTTTTATTACAGTGGACTTTTCTCTCTGCGGACAGCCAAATACTCTCATTTTATATCAGTGTGGTGAGTCACCTGCAGCGAACGCCCCTTCAATGTTAAACTGTAAAAATAGTGAAAAGAGAGAACTGTCAGCCTTCATAGTATTAGACACACAACCACTCAGTGCAACACAAGAAAGGACAGGTAAAATAGGCCACTTCTTCTATCTACTTTTAAAAAATACAAAAAAATAAAAAAAACAATTTTTTTACAATACAAAACATCCACATACAAACGTCAACATACAGGGGCACACAAACATCCACAACATCACCTCTGCCCAGACACCTGCTCACACCCCCATCTCCAGCGCCGCATCACTCTCCGCCACATGGCCTCAAACTGCGCTGTTTTGTTTCTCTCCGTCGCCCACGCACTTTCAACATTCAGATAATAAAGCATTTGACCTGTCCATTGTGTTAACGATGGAGGATTGGTTGTTTTCTAATTTTGAAAATATGTTTTTTTCAAGATGATTGACGAGAAAAGTATCGTCCAACCCATCGGGTATCTCACTGCATCCTCATATGCCATGTCTTGAAATATGCAGACAGACAGATTAAAAGTAAGTTTACATTGTAATACTTCTGACAGCCATCTTTCTGACTCTGCCCATAAGTTTTTGGACCTCAGAGTGTTGTCTCTTGTGTTGTCAGAAGAGGCTTTTAAGTGCTGTTTGATATCTTAGAAAGCCTGAGGTTTTGTTAACCCCTTGGTGTTGAGTGAATGTTCAGTCAGATTTTAAAGCTGAAAGTGTAAATATGATCACATGTCTTATCATACTTTACATGAGTCTCAACACCAGTAGCCTTATTGTGCTAGACTCATTGGCTCTCTTGTGGTCAGACACAGTGGCTGTTGAAATGCCTCCAATGAGAATTTGATGCAAAGAAGAGCACTGTTTCAATGTGGATGTTCGAGTGGTTTCTGAGCAAAGCCTGCCCTCTATTGGTCAAATGATAATTTCTACGTACTCTAATTTGAGTTTTATGATGTAAGCGTTATGATATAACAGTACCAGTCAAAAGTTTGGACACACCTACTCATTCCAGGGTTTTGGTTTATTTGGACTATTTTCTACATTAGAGAATAATAGTGAAGACAGCAAGACTATGACATAACACATATGGAAGAATCATGTAGTAACCAAAAAAGTGTTAAACAAATCAAAATGCCAAGAGTGCCAAGAGTTTTATATTTGAGATTCCATAAATGTACTTTTAACAAGGCACACCTATTAATTTAAATGCATTCCAGGTGACTACTTCATGAAGCTGGTTGAGAGAATGCCAAGAGTGTGCAAAACTTTCATCATGGCAAAGGATGGCACATTTGAAGAATCTCAATTATATAATATATTTTGATTTGTTTAACACTTGTTTGTTTACTACATGATTCCATATGTGTTATTTAATAGTTTTGATGTCTTCACTATTATTCTACAATGTAGAAAAAAAAATTAGGAAAAACCCTTGGAGTAGGTGTGTCCAAACCTTTGACTGGTATTGTATATTGTATGCAGTGTAAAGTTTAAAGATAAACATTTGTTTAGTAAGCTATACTGTCTTTATTCTGTTTATTATGACATAACAGCCAGTTATCACATAACCCCCAAAGTTAAAAGCAAATTCATTCTCTCCTTAGTTTGGGCTTGTGGCAGGGTGCAACTATTTGAATTCAATATGTAAAGACAACTTTCATTGAGTGCTGATTCTTCTCTTTCACGCAAATGTAGCATGCATGCATTATGTATCATAGCTACAGTCTACTATACTGTCGGAACCTTCTGTTTCATGTTGTGGGTCATAGTTTGGATTCTGCTGGGAAGCAGTTGTAGAAGATATCCACATAAGGGAGACAGAGGCTTGGATTCCAACAGTCTGATTCTCTCTCCACTTTGGTTCTCTCTCACTGTTTGAATGAAGCTTCCCCTCCATGTGTAGCCTTGTGTAAATCAGAAGAATCTCTACCTTTCACTCTGCTAGACTCCCTAAGATAATTTAGTACCTCCCCATTATATTAGACAATAAACTTCCCCATACTAGCCTCGGGACAGAGGACTAGTACTTACTTCCAGGCTAATACATTATGTTGAATTCTCTAAATTATGAGATATGTCTTTACCTGATAGTCTTTTTGTGTGACAGAAACAAGCTTTCATAAGAACCACTCATCTCCGTCCAAGAAAATTAATTCACACTACAAGATACTGTACTGTAAAGTAACCAGCAGAGAGCAGCATGCACATGCCAACCAGCCATTTACTGAGTCTTCTATCACTGTGTGCTGTATCCTGTATTCATAATATTTCCATATCATAGAGGCTATGTTCTTGGATATGGCACTTTGTGTATATGTGTCTCTGTCTGTATGTGTGTGGTGACAGGGAAAAAGAAAGAGAAATAATGGCTGGAAGACAGAAGCGAGAGAGAGACTGTGTGTGTGTGTGTGTGTTCTGAGCAGGGAGTTGTCCTGCAGATTTGTCTCTTTTCATTCCCCTTTTGTGTCTCAAGCCCTGAGCTAGTTCTTTCTTTCCACACATCCACTTGTCTCCTTCCATCCAGGTTGCCCCTGGTAACGAGGGTGAAATACAACCAGACGTCATTCAGGCAGGGGGGGAAGGGAGAGAGAGAGGGCAATATAGAACAGAGAGAGGGAGGAAGAAGGGAGAGAGATAAAGAGGAAGAGAGAGAAATAGACAGAAGGAAATGGCGGGACAAGTAGATCATGTGATCTTATGTGAAGTTAATGTGACAAAACTACACATGTGAAAACATGATCATGTGAAGTATTCCAAAAACATGTGATTTTCTACATGACATCATTTGTTTTTTCTGTAAGGGTGCAAACAATGCAGTATTGATAGACCAGGCTATAGTTAAAACAACCATTGCTTCCCATTCATCAACATTAGTTAACTGAAAACGGTTGTTCAGAACACTCGGTGATGAATGATCATTAATCAAATTCAACTGAGGCTGCAGTGTACCACTACCTAGCTGACTGACAGACTACTGTAGCTTTAAAGGGGCAATCAGCTGTTGCTACATCAACTTTTGGACATAAAAATGAATGATATGTACCCATTGATTCTTGAAGAATATAACTTATAAATGTCTAATGAGCTTAGTTCATCTGTCGTACCCCATCATAACCCAAAATACATGTTTGTTTCACTCTGATGTTTGTAAACAAATTTAATGTAAATAAACAGCCTCAAAACGGCGTCAAAACCGTCATTCCTTGAATTTGAGTGTGGTTAAATATCTCATGCCCCATACCTCAGCTTTTTACATAAACGGACGGGGAGGGATTTTGTATTGTTTCTACTGCTGATTGCCTCTTTAAAACACTTTCCCAGTCGTGATGTCTGTTGTAATTACACTGTTTGGCCCGAAGGTGGTGGCTGTATAGACTCTCACGGGCATCTGCAAACCTGAGTTAGTGTTGAGGACGATGATAATGGTGATGATAGTGGTTGCAATGCTGATGTTGATGAAAGTCATGATTATGGGGTTATCATAAGGAGGAGGAGATAGAGATGGAAGATGAGTGTACAGTACTGACTACACAAGACATTTCCTGCAGATCTTAACATATCAGTGTGCTTTCATAATTGAAATCCTTTACGTAGACTATCCTTCCTTGCTCATTCTGACCTGTATAATAAACTGCCCTGATCTGCATAAAACATAGTCAGTGATACACCACTGGTGTTCTAGACTGAAAGTGATTATGTCATTTCCTGTTATATTCGGAGTGTATCTGCCATTCCCTGAGTCATTTCTCTCTGTAAATAGCCTGTAAGAGGAGGATGGACGCAAGGCCGCATACCTAAGTACAGTGAAGAGGTAGATGAGAGGTTGAATACTGTGTACTCCTCGCTTTGATAAACAGTACAGTTTACACATCCACAGAAGCAGAGGGTATATAGAATATCACATGAGAAATACCCACACACTGTGTACACACCATGCTCCAAGAGATGTGGTTGAAAAGATGCTGGATGAAACGCTCTGAGCATTGAAAGAGCATTGAAAGAGTGGTGGATACAACATCTTAGTATACTCATGATACACATAGCAGCTAGTCTCAATCACAAGGTTAAAGATGAATCCAGTTGTTCTTTCCCAGATCCAAGAGGTTGCTGTAAGATTTTATAAATGCCAGTGTTCCTACTGTGCTCTAATTTGTATTAGGATTTTGTTTTGGCATTTGTAATGCACACATTTAATCATTGAATTCATAAATGTTACTTGTATTTCATGATTTGAAACTGAAGTAAATGAATATTGCATTCCATTTTCAAATTCAATTAAAATGGAATTGAATATTTAATATCAATATTTATATATTCAGTTTCAATAGGGTAGATATTGCATTCATTGTCTGCATATCAAGCCATCATTTCAAGTTGATCAAAGTTTAATATATTAAACCTTTCAGATGCATTCAGATCAGTGGTGATTTTAGCATGTAAATCTTGGTGGGGCAAATTCCCCAAAATATTTGTTTATGCATGCCAGCAAAGCATCAACACAACACAAAACAATACATTAATTGAACTATAACGGTGTCAAACGGTGCCCACAAACTGTTAGGGCCTACATAAAGCTGTCCCAACAGCAGAGCTTCATTTTAAGCACCATGGAGTGAATTCTTACCCTGCTTCACCTGGCTATCAGCAGAGCCTTGTGAGGTCCTGATCCTTGTCTGGCAGCGAAACAGTTCATTCAGCCTCATTTACTGCCTTTTTAAAAGAAACATACCTGATATGGCTGACTTTCTTAAACAAATGTGGTTTCTATTGACAATTGAGATGTACACACTATGGCATAAGGGAATGATGAGCAGATAAGAGGCAATCTGTAATTTCGATTAAGACATTAAAGAGCGAGCTAAGGTCTGATTTAGTCGGTATAACTATTTGTTCAGCACTTTTGAAATGTACAGTGACATAATTCAGAACAAAGGCCGTTCTTACAGTATTCTCCCTGTATACGTCAGAACCGGAGGATAAGTAAAGGGGGCATATAAGCAGACAATGAAATCTCTTACAATATTCAGTGATGGCATTTCTCTAAAACAGCCTATAGGCTATATGTGCACCACCAAGTCAGAACAGTAGGCTAAGTTATGAGGGGAAATGGATCAAATTACTAGGGTGAGGCACATGGGCTACTAACAGCTTAATTCACTTAGTATTACTTTCTTATCTACAGTATACATATCTCCCTGGCATATTACATCATTTATGCAGCAGCATACTAAACTTTGGACTGTGCACAGCAACACTTGAACAGAAAGGTTACACGGCGGTCCACCTTCTGGAAAAATGTTGTCATGAAACTTTCATCAAGGTCTGGCATTCACTGGTGCTTTCAAGACAACTGGGAACTCGGAAAAAAACAAGGAGTTGGATGACCATTCAAAACCTATTTTCCCAGTCGGAGCCCGTTTTTGTTTTCTCCAGATTTCCCCAGTTGTCTTGATCTCACTGAAGTCTGAGATTTCCCAGTTCTGAGATTCCAGTTGTTTTTAACGCGGCAGAAGTCATGCTGGCCCATGGTGTTGCATGTGAATGTTTATCCTTTTAATATTGGAAAGAGACCCTTGATATAGTAAATAGTAAAACATTAAGAAAAACCCTTGAATGAGTAGGTTTGTCCAAACTTTCGACTGGTACTGCCCCACCATCCCTTAATGATGGGTCGACACTGAATCAGATTCAATTTTCAAACTTCAGATTCAAAACCAGAGACAACATCCTGGTACTTTTCCAGACAGGAAAAAAAAGGAGAACAGATAGAATCAAACGCAGGGTTTTTCAACTATATTCTCATGGAGGCCAAATTGTGGTTTCTGTGACACTCCCTTCTAACGTGTCCTGCACGGGCTGTGATCATCATAGAGAGAAACTCCAGGCATGATTCAGAGAGTCTTACACGGACCCAAACCCGCATCGTGCATACATTTATTTTGTCCCCCTACACCAAACGCGATCACGACACGCAGGTTAAAATATCAAAACCAACTCTGAACCAATTATATTCATTTGGGGACAGGTCAAAAAGCATTAAACATTTATGGCAATTTTGCTAGTTAGCTTGCACTTGCTAGCTAATTTGTCCTGGGATATAAACATTGTTGTTATTTTACCTGAAATGCACAAGGTCCTCTACTCCGCCACTTAATCCACAGATAAAACGGTCAACCGAATTGTTTCTAGTCATCGCTTTTTCTTCTCTTGACTTTATATTGCGATTGGCAACTTTCATAAATTAGGTGCATTACCGCCACTGACCTCGTTCATCTTTCAGTCACCCACGTGGGTACAGCCAATGAGGAGATGGCACGTGGGTACCTGCTTCTATAAACTAATGAGGAGATGGGAGAGGCAGGACTGACGATCTGCGTCAGAAATAGAACTGATTTCTCTTTTAGCCCTCGACAACGCAGATGCTCGTTGGCAGTGTGGGTGCAATAATTGAATAACATAGATTTCTAAATACATTTTGAAACGTGAGCGGTGTGGTCAGCCTGTTAGCTTTCCAGAATGGGGTCATAATAGTTTATAGCCAAAAAGGTTTGGTTCAAACGCTAGAGCCCAATTCATAAAAAAATGAAACATGCCACATTGGCTTCAGAAACCGCGAGAAGCTAATATTTATCACAGAGATGATAAATATGTACAGTGCCTTGCGAAAGTATTCGGCCCCCTTGAACTTTGCGACCTTTTGCCACATTTCAGGCTTCAAACAAAAATATATAAAACTGTATTTTTTTGTGAAGAATCAACAACAAGTGGAACACAATCATGAAGTGGAACGACATTTATTGGATATTTCAAACTTTTTTAACAAATCAAAAACTGAAAAATTGGGCGTGCAAAATTATTCAGCCCCCTTAAGTTAATACTTTGTAGCGCCACCTTTTGCTGCGATTACAGCTGTAAGTCGCTTGGGGTATGTCTCTATCAGTTTTGCACATCGAGAGACTGACATTTTTTCCCATTCCTCCTTGCAAAACAGCTCGAGCTCAGTAAGGTTGGATGGAGAGCATTTGTGAACAGCAGTTTTCAGTTCTTTCCACAGATTCTCGATTGGATTCAGGTCTGGACTTTGACTTGGCCATTCTAACACCTGGATATGTTTATTTTTGAACCATTCCATTGTAGATTTTGCTTTATGTTTTGGATCATTGTCTTGTTGGAAGACAAATCTCCGTCCCAGTCTCAGGTCTTTTGCAGACTCCATCAGGTTTTCTTCCAGAATGGTCCTGTATTTGGCTCCATCCATCTTCCCATCAATTTTAACCATCTTCTCTGTCCCTGCTGAAGAAAAGCAGGCCCAAGCCATGATGCTGCCACCACCATGTTTGACAGTGGGGATGGTGTTTTCATGGTGATGAGCTGTTCAGGGTGATGAGCTGTGTTGCTTTTACGCCAAACATAACGTTTTGCATTGTTGCCAAAAAGTTCAATTTTGGTTTCATCTGACCAGAGCACCTTCTTCCACATGTTTGGTGTGTCTCCCAGGTGGCTTGTGGCAAACTTTAAACAACACTTTTTATGGATATCTTTAAGAAATGGCTTTCTTCTTGCCACTCTTCCATAAAGGCCAGATTTGTGCAATATACGACTGATTGTTGTCCTATGGACAGAGTCTCCCACCTCAGCTGTAGATCTCTGCAGTTCATCCAGAGTGATCATGGGCCTCTTGGCTGCATCTCTGATCAGTCTTCTCCTTGTATGAGCTGAAAGTTTAGAGGGACGGCCAGGTCTTGGTAGATTTGCAGTGGTCTGATACTCCTTCCATTTCAATATTATCGCTTGCACAGTGCTCCTTGGGATGTTTAAAGCTTGGGAAATCTTTTTGTATCCAAATCCGGCTTTAAACTTCTTCACAACAGTATCTCGGACCTGCCTGGTGTGTTCCTTGTTCTTCATGATGGGCCGAATACTTTCGCAAGGCACTGTATATACTGTATTCTATACCATCTACTGCATCTTGCCTATTCCGCATGCCATCCATATTTATATGTACATATTCTATTCATCCTGTAAGGTTCAGCTTTTCTTTTCTTAATCAACCTTGTGTTCTTTTTCTTTGTGTTCTGGAACGTAGCCCTGTCTTTCATTGATTTCACCTGTGTTCGTTTCTCAGCTGGTCTCATCAGCTCCCTATTTAGTTCAGTTCTTTCTGTTTGTATGGTTGAGGTATTGTTTGTTTTTGACTGCCTACCTGTGTTTGACCACAATTCTTACCTTCTGCGAAGGCTTAATAAACATCTGCCGTGCTCTGTGTGAATCTACACCTTTTTCTCCCTGAGTATTCATTACACATCCTTTTACATTTGTGTGTATAAGGTAGTTGTGAATGTTAGATATTACTGCATAGTCGGAACTAGAAGCACAAGCATTTCGCTACACTCACATTAACATCTGCTAACCATGTTTATGTTACCCTTTGGAATTACCTGGACTTCTGCATAATTTGGTCATCAAACTTGATCCGATCTTCATCTAAGTCACAACAATAGACAAACACAGTCTGCTTAAACTAATAACACACAAACAATTCTTTATTGAACACACCGTGTAAACATTCACAGTGCAGGGTGGAAAAAGTATGTGTACCCTTGGATTTATAACTGGTGGACCCTCCTTTGGCAGCAATAACTTCAACCAAAATGTGATATGGGTTTGCTCATACAGATTGGCTTGTGGAGGACAGTGAGGTCAGGCTCAACATTGCTGGGTAGAGATGGGGTCAGATAAATGGATTCATACTATGGCCTCTTCATTAATCTATTTCACTACCTGTTCTCTCCACTCTCAATGGTTGGAAACCTGGTTCTGTAGAAGAATGGAAGAACATAAGAATAGCGAATCACTTTGAGCCTACGCAAGATATCCAACAAGGCTATAAATGTTGATCAGTGGAAAAAAGGAGTGTAGAGTCTTTCTTTCACTGGATACTGCCATACTGAGATGCATAATGGATACATTATTACAGTTTAACACCATTAGGGCGTCACATTCTTTATGACAACTATTTGAAGATGACATTGCTTAAGGTTAAGGCAGTCTCAATTCCTGAATAGCAAAGATAAAGTCACTGTGGTAAGGGAAGAGAACCAGTAGTGGAGTGATTTGAGACAGCCTTTTTCTAGGAGCTATGTGAGAGATGACATCAGCTCTCCTTTAATGTTGAGCTCATCAGTGCAAGGGTGAAACTCAATAGTCTGAAGAGAATTCCTCTCCTTGTCTTCTCCCCGGGCAGGTGAAAGCAAGTTCATTATCAGACATCCACCTGGTGAAGCACCCATCTATAGTGTAGGGGTAAGGGGTCCATTTGGAATGACTAACACAGCCACTTTGGATACACACTCAAAATGATTCCCCTATATTTATTTAGCGGTGGCAGGCCGCCTCAGCCAAATCTTGGTCGCTACTCCCAAAAATATGATATTAAAAATAAGTTATTTTTTCCTCTGGATGGTAAAACATTTTCAGGATAAACCTAAACAACTAAAACAAAATATTAATTATGTAGAAAATATAATGGAGCAATATATTTTTTAAATAAGATCATCTTTTGAGAATAACTAAACAGTCAGGGAGAATCTAAAATTAAAATAATGTCATGGCATGGGGCTGCCATTAATTTAGTTATAATGTTTGAGTCACTCAGATAGCATAAGAACATGGCATAAGCCATGGCAAAATATGTATAATTGCAGGAAATGATAATGAACAAAAATATAAACGCAACATGCAACAATTTCTAAGATTTTGCCAAGTTACAGTTCATATAAGGAAATCAGTCATGTAAAATAAATAAATTAGGCCCTAATCTATGGATATCATAGACTGGGTAGGGGCACAGCCATGGGTGTGCCTGGGAGGACATAGACCCACCCATTTGGAAGCCAGGCCCTACCAATCAGAATGAGTTTTTCCTCACAAAAGGGCTTTATTACAGACAGAAATACTCCTCAGCACCACCCCCCTACCTTTATCTGACGACCCGGTAGGTGAAGAAGCCGGATGTGGAGTGACTGGGCTGGCGTGGTTATATGTGGTCTGCGGTTGTGAGGCCGGTTAGACGTACTAACATATTCTCTAAACCGGCTTATGGTAGAAAAATATACATGAAGGTCTCTGGCAACAGCTCTGGTGGAGTTTCATGCAGTCAGCATGCCAATTGCACGCTACCTCAAAACTTGAGACATCTGTGGCATTGTGTTTGGTGGCAAAACGTAGCATTTTAGAGTGGCCTTTTATTGTCCCCCGCACAAGGTGCACCTGTGTAATGACCATGCTGTATAATCAGCTTGTTGATATGCCACACCTGTCAGGTGGATGGATTATCTTAATAAAGTATAAAATAATCACTAACAGGGATGTAAACAAATTTGTACTTATGAAAAATGTCTGGGATCTTTTATTTCAGCTCATGAAACATGCAACACTTTACATGTTGTGTTTATATTTTTGTTCAGTGTAATTTAGCACAGAAAAATGGTTAATTAACTACAATGGCCATAATGCATTGCCCACCTACTTGTCCAGTATATGTTTCTTTTACACCTTCTACGTAAAAGAGACAGAAGTGTGTTCTACAGCGATAGAGCAGTTGGTTCGCAAGGTATCTCAAACTGAAAACACATGATCTAAGTCAGTGTTTCCCAAACTCTGGCCTGGGGACCCCAACGGGTGCACATTTAGTTTTTTTTCGAGCACTACACAGCTGATTCAAATAATCAACTAATCATCAAGCTTTGATTATTTGAATCAGCTGTGTAGTGCTTGGCAGAACCAAAACATGAACCCCTTGGGGTCCCGAGGACTGAGTTTGGGAAACACTGATCTAAGTGATTGATAGTTGGTATTCAGCAGTCATAAAAGTATGCTTTATATACTTTGAAGAACTACTAAAATTGTGATTTTGTCAGACAGCATAGGCACTGCTCAATAGAGATGAGATGATGATGATGAAAAAAAACGAATATATATAATACACAACAACTGAAATATTTTATTAAAGTCATGTGAATAAATTATGGTGATAAGCCGTATGGGCAGTCATTGTGTTGTTACAGAATTCAACCCACATAATGCAATTTTTTGTGTCGAAAACCGTGATTATTTTTTAATAATCGAACCAAACTGCACTAATCGACCTCAAAAAGCACTAACTGCTCAGCACTATTTGGGCATGAGTTAACAGACTATACATTTTTAAAATTGCGATTTTTCACTGGACAATTACTTTAAAACTGCACACAATGGGGCTGAGAGGAAATTTGCTTTCAAACTGATTTGATTTATCTTGGCCCCATAGCCAAATGTGTAGAATTGCAGGAAATTTGATTTTAAACAGAACATTTTGTCTCTGCGGCCAGAAGGAGGGCCTAAAAAATATTTGGTCGGAGACTGCAGCATTTGACAGGGCCACTACCTATGATGACTTTGCCGCTGCTGCTGAAAAAAATCCTAATGGAAACATTACACTCAAACACACACACACACATTTTTTTATTTAACTAGGCAAGTGTTACGGCTGTCGTCGGAATGAGAACAAGGTGCAGCGTGATAGGCGTACATTTTGAATGTATTAAATGAACACCAAAAAAACAAGAAAGAATAAACGACACAAGATCCCACAACAGAGAGTGGGAAAATGGCTGCCTAAGTATGATTCACCATCAGAGACCACGATAGACAGCTGCCTCTGATTGGGAACCATACTCGGCCAAAAACAAAGAAATAGACAACAGAATGCCCACCCCAAAACACACCCTGACCTCACAAAATAGAGAAATAAAACGGCTCTCTAAGGTCAGGGCGTGACAGCAAGTCAATTAAGAACTAATTCTTATTTACAATGAAGGCCTGGCAAAAGGCCTCCTGTGTTGGGATGGCGGCTGGGATAAAAAACAATGTAAGACAAAACAGACAACACAGACAAGAAGACATTGGCAACAGCACAAATACAACAGCAAACAAACTGTGGATGTGTGTGTGCGTGCGTGCAGGTATTTGTGTCGTGTGTGTGTGAAGTAAAACAGCGCGCTTCCTTGCATAAGGCAATGCAAACTAGTGACATGGGGTGACAACTAGAAACAACTACATGTCTCAACAACCTGTTCATCTATTTGTCCTTTGAACTCTTCCAGGGACACCAGGTCCTGGGGTTTTAGGTGGGCTCGGAGGGAATTCAAGACCAGGGGGCTGTGTAATGAAAGGACCACCCTGCATCCGATTGGTGACTTCCCACTGAAGCTAAGCAGGGTTGGTCCTGGTCGGTCCCTGGATGGGACACCATATGCTGCTGGAAGTGGTGTTGGAGGGCCAGTAGGAGGCACTTTTTCCTCTGGTCATTTTTTGTTTTTATCTCAATGCCCCAGGGCAGTGAAATAGGGACATTTCCCTGTGTAGGGGTGCCGTCTTTCAGACGTAAACTGGTGTCCTGACTCTGTAGTCACTAAATGATCCCAGGACACTTATCGTAAGAGTAGGGGTGCTAACCCTGGTGTCCTGGCTAAATTCCCAATTTGGTCCTTGTACCATCATGGCAACCAAATCATCCTTAGCTTCCAATATGCTCATTCATCCACCCTCCTCTCCCCTGTAACTATTCCCCAGGTCATTGCTGTAAATTAAATGGTGTTCTCAGTCAACTTACCTGGTAAATAAGGTAAAATAAAATGCTTGGTTCTAATTTTCCCGACTCTTAATAAAACAAGATAGGGATTTGAGCTTGTATGTGTTTTCAGTTCAAGCTAGAAGAGAGGATAGTTAAAATGGCAGTTTTCCTGAAATGGCCTTCTAAATAGCAATGTACCAGTGTTTGAGCCTGCATGTTGCAAGTAATGTCCACCCGACAGCATTGTTGATATCACAATGTTGAGATTGACGTCTCTGATTGGTGACAAAAACGAAGGGCTGCATGAGTCAAGAGCCTTCAGTGTAGAGCTTGAGGCTTGTACATATATTGTAGTCCAATACAGAGTGAAAAGTACAATGAATCAACTATTTTCTGTCGGCAACGGAAAAACAAGCTTTGTGCTGGTAATAAAACCCCAAATGCAGCTTGAGTTTCCTGACAAAGTTCTTTACATGGGTGGTGAGGCTGAACTTCTTATCCACCCAAACTCCCTGATATTTCTACGTTTTGATTTGCTCTATAGACTGTCCTTCCAAGGCAGTGATTACATGGTTTCCATATTGTTTAGTATTGGAGAAATACCAAGCATTTTGTTTTAGAGGAATTCAGAACAAGTTTGAAATCGTACAGATTATTTTGAATAATGTTAAAAGGTGTCCGATATACTACCATCTGCCTTAACACAATGAGTTCGAGTTGACAGGTCGTTCACAAACCACTCCAGCGCATGACCAGTATTCCCAGCACACTTCAGTCTCTGCACCACGGCAGTATGGTCCACAGTGTCAAACACCAAGTCTATAAATACAGATACACAATGCTGCTTCCTGTCCATGGCACTGTGAACATCATTTAAAACCTCCAAAATTGCTGTGACAGTTCTGTGGCCAGACCAGAAACCTCATCGCATACCACTCAGCCATAAGCTGCTCATTGACAAGGAACTCCAATACCTTTGCCAGAATAGACAATGTAGATATGGGCCGATAGTTATTCAGTAGAGTGGGATCACCTGCTTTCAAAAGAGGTAGGACAAACGCTGATTTCCACAACCTCATTACATTCTAGGGTGAGGTTAAAGGGGAATCAATGTCTGCCTCTAATTGTAGTAGTCGGGGGTCTAGATCATCAGTGCCACTGGAGGGCTCTACGCTTTCAGGGCTCTACGCACCTCTGAGACAGAGAAGGGCGAGAAGGAGAACCTGGTGAATGAGTGCTCGGGAGTGTCAGGTCATTTCACAGGGAGCTCATGTTGACCTTTAACCCTATCAAATAATCCACCTGCATACAGCAAAAGTTGCTTAAAAGAGTAACCAGCTGTGAGGCAACCAGCAGTTGTTTAGAGAACTGTGCATTTTGTTTTGTACTCTAAACCTTTCACTACTTGCAAAAATGTGGAAGGATTATTCAGATGATTTGAAGTAGTGGTCTGCTTTCAGCTGTCGGTCATAGCCACACCCTGATTCCGAAGGCATTTAAACGCCATCCAATCATCAGCTGAATCAGAGCTTCTCGCTGTAGCCCACACAGCATTCTGTTTCCTTGATTTCTGCTAGATCATCTGAGAACCAACAAGGGTTGTCTCTGCCCTTCATTCTGTATTGTTTAAAAGGGGCATAGCACAGCCAGCCTGTCACTCCTGTCCTGATTCACTAATGAGTGTTCTGTTTTTAGTGGGCTGAGCGTTACTCAATGGTTACTCAATGGTTACTCAATAACTAATGTGTGCTTTTAGTTCTGTCTGCTGCACCAGCTAACAAGTTATCCAGGAATAGCCTATGCCTTTCATTCTCATTTCTCTGTTTGCACACATACATACACTGAATGTACAAAACATTAGGAACACCTTCCTAATATTGAATTGCACCCCCTGTTGCCTTCAGAACAGCCTCAATTCGTCGGGGCATGGACTCTACAAGGTGTCAAGTTGTTCCACAGGGATGCTGGCCTATGTCGACAACCACAGTTGTGTCAAGTTGGCCGGATGTCCTTTGGGTGGTGGACCATTTTTGATATATATGGGAAACTGTTGAGCGTGAAAAACCCAGCAGCGTTGATGTTCTTGACACAACCGGTGCACCTGGCATACCCTGCTCAAAAGCGCTTAAATATTTTGTCTTTCCCATTCACCCTCTGAATGACACATATCTACAGAGACCTGGCAGTATGGTGCAAGGACAACAACCTCTCCCTTAATGTGAGCAGGACAAAGGAGCTGATCGTGGACTACAGGAAAAGGCGGGCCGAACAGGCCCCCATTAACATCAACGGGCTGTAGTGGAGCGGGTCGAGAGTTTCAAGTTCCTTGGTGTCCACATCATCAACGATCTATCATAGTCCAAACACACCAAGACAGTCGTGAAGGGGGCACGACAAAACCTTTTCCCCCCCAGAAGATTGAAAAGATTTGGCATGGGTCCCCAGATCCTCAAAAAGATCTACAGCTGCACTATTAAATCAAATGTATTTATATAGCCCTTCGTACATCAGCTGATATCTCAAAGTGCTGTACAGAAACCCAGCCTAAAACCCCAAACAGCAAGCAATGCAGGTGTTGAAGCACGTTGGCTAGGAAAAACTCCCAAGAAAGGTCAAAACCTAGGAAGAAACCTAGATAGGAACCAGGCTATGAGGGGTGGCCAGTCCTCTTCTGGCTGTGCCGGGTAGAGATTATAACAGAACATGGCCAAGATGTTCAAATGTTCATAAATGACCAGCATAGTCAAATAATAATAATCACAGTAGTTGTCGAGGGTGCAGCAAGTCACTACTACCTCAGGAGTAAATGTCAGTTGGCTTTTCAAAGCCAATCATTAAAAGTATCTCTACCACTCCTGCTGTCTCCAGAGAGTTGAAAACAGCAGGTCTGGGACAGGTAGCACGTCCGGTGAACAGGTCAGGATTTCATAGCCGCAGGCAGAACAGTTGAAACTGGAGCAGCAGCACAGCCAGGTGGACTGGGGACAGCAAGGAGTCATCATGCCAGGTAGTCCTGAGGCATGGTCCTAGGGCTCAGGTCCTCCGAGAGAGAGAAAGAAAGAGAGAATTGCTGCTTCTACACCTGCATTGCTTGCTGTTTGGGGTTTTAGGCTGGGTTTCTGTACAGCACTTTGAGATATCAGCTGATGTACGAAGGGCTATATAAATAAATTTGATTTGATTTGATTTGAATTAGAGAGAGCATATTTAAATTCACACAGGACACTGGATAAGACAGGAGAAGTACTCCAGATATATATACTCCATCGAGAGCATCCTGACCAGTTGCATGACCGCCTGATATGGAAACTGCTGGGCATCTGACCATAAGGCGCTACAGAGCATAGTGCGTAAGTAAGCATTTCACGGTAAGGGTCTACACTTGTATTCGGCGCATGTGACAAATAAAGTTAGATTTTATTTTATTTGCAGTGGATTTAACAGGTGACATAGCTTTCACTCATGTGCATACACCCATACATATGTATACTGTGTACACAGTCTTCCCCACAGTCTGTCAGACAAACGTCATAACACAGACACTTGCTCTTTCTGTCTTCTTTGTCTCTGTCTTTCTCTCACTCAATCACACACACTCCTTTCTCCTCCCTGATCATATTTTACACACACACTATACACATTGTACCTCTACTCGTTCTGATCATGTTCCTGCTCTTGGTCTCACACACCCTCCCCCTGCGTCGGAACAGAATTTCCTAGGCTGCCAATGCGGAGCTTAGGAAGAGATGAGGGGAAAGGAGAGCTGTAACAGTGGTAGTGCTGTACTGGGCTCTGACGTGCCGCTCTGCACTGCGCTGAGCTGCTCCACTCCGCTTTCCTGGATTATTAGCACACAGACAGCCTGCAGACATCAGTCTACACCAGGCTCTGCAAGGCACCGGAGGGAGGCAGAGTAGGGCTAGATTGGGCTGTTGCACTGGACTCAACTGGACTTGCTTACCCGGCTGGACTGCACTGGACTAGGTCTGCACCATACTGGACTGGACTGGGTTACTGCACTGGACTAGGTCTGCACCATACTGGACTGGACTGGGTTACTGCACTGGACTAGGTCTGCACCATACTGGACTGGGTTACTGCACTGGACTAGGTCTGCACCATACGGGACTGGGCTGTACCCAACTGTTCTACAGGGCTTTGTCGTATCGAGCTGGATCAGACTGGGCTGCATTGGACCAGGCTGCATCTGGCTTACAGGGCCGTACCGGGGTGGCTAAAGCTGGGAAAGAGAACTGGAAAATAAGGAACCCCCCCCTTCACACTCCTCCCCCCATCCCTCCTTCTTTCTCTCTGTCACGCCTTCTTAGCAGCACCTCTCAGTGCTCTCCAGCAGAAGAACAGAACCGACCTGAACGCATCCATCCATCCGTCAACCGGAGGAAGAGAGAGACAGAAAGAAAAAAAGTGAGGATTCTTTTTGCAGGAAATACATTTATTTTTGTTCAGTAAAAAACCTAAAAGTGGACTAGGGGAACGATTTTGGATTGGAGATTTGCCTGGTTGTTTAGCTTTTCACATTTTTGCAGACTGCTGTGGACGGCCACTAGCTGTTCCAGACTGTTACTGGCTGTTTTCTACGGTCTCCAGTGCTTGTGGACTGTGGCGCACGGTCGTCCAGGTTGACTGACGGTCGTATACTGCTTTCGGCTGTTTCTGGTGGTGGTGGGGGTGTACCCGGGGTGGGTATGGCCCAGCAGGCTGGCGTTGGGGTGGGGGTTGGCGTAGGGGTGGGGGTTGACACCCTGGCAGTGCCCCCCATGGCTAAACATATCGGTCTGAACGAGGACCTGGTGAAAATCCTGAGAGAGAATCTGCTTCAGCCAGAGAGGACCCGGGGCCACCGCCGTTCACCGTCCTCCATCTCCCCCCGCCTCTCCCCCCGGAACTCTCCACGCCTGCTCCGCCGCATGATGATCAACAACAGCAACCACAAAAAAAGGAGGTTCACCGTCGCACACACATGGTGAGGGAATGGAGGCACTGCAGAAGGGCTAGTAGATCTGCTGTTATGCTTATGGACTTGAAAGGGTGTGTTTGTTTGTCTGTTTCACACTGTACCGAACCTTCAAGGGTGAAAACACTGTGTATGTATGTGTGCGTATGTGTGTGTGTCTTATGCTAATGCCCAACTTTAAAGGGCTTGTGTGTAGGAAACGTACTTTGTTTGGGTGTGAGACTAGATAAGCTGTTTGAGTATTAAGTTCTCTTCCTTGTTGGTTCTTTGTTTTAAATGTGCATGGCCTGACACACTCTGCATGTGTGTGTGCGTGCGTATGTTTGTGTGTGTATGTTGTCAGCAGTTATAAACAGAACGGTCAGCTGATGATTAAGGTGAGTTGTCCCACACAGCTGTTTAGTAGTAAACCGTTTCTCACCTTGTCAACATAATTGCCGTTACAAGTCATAACATCCATGTCAGTGTGTGTGTGTGTGTGTGCGCGAGAGAGAGAGAGAGATTGTGAATTGGGGGAATACAGTAAAAGGAGTGAATAAAAATGTGTTTTGTTATTAAAGAACCTGGCTGACAGATGGCTTTATGTTTTAGCCAACTCCCTTGTCATGCCATAGCCTACATGTTATAAACAATGCTATTCACCTTCATGTTTTTGATATGTCTCCTCTTCCATCACCTAGTGGGTGTGGAGCTGCAGTTGCTGAATAAATTAGTCTCCTATCTATCCCTGTCTGCCTCCCACGCCATTTACCATCCCATCATCCCTCCCTCCTCTCTCTTCTCTTTCTCCCTCATTCCACTTCTCCCACTCCATTCCCCCTCTCATCCATGGAACCTCTCCAAGCCATCTTTTATGTGATTAAAATCCCATATATTCCACATTTCACCATCCTTTCCCATGTTCATCCTATCTTTTTCTTCACCATATCCCCCGCCTCTTCTTTCCCCTTCTCTCCTCTTCCTTTCCCTCCCTCCCTCCCTCCCGACCCCCCCCCTCTTCTCCCGTTCCTCCCTTCTCTCCTCTTCCTTTTCCCTCCCTCCCTCCCTCCCTCCCTCCCCCCCCCTCTCTTCTCCCGTTCCTCCCCTTCTCTCCTCTTCCTTTTCCCTCCCTCCCGACCCTCCCCCCCCTCTCTTCTCCCGTTCCTCCCCTTCTCTCCTCTTCCTTTTCCCTCCCTCCCTCCCTCCCTCCCTCCCGACCGACCCTCCCCCCCCTCTCTTCTCCCGTTCCTCCCCTTCTCTCCTCTTCCTTTTCCCTCCCTCCCTCCCCCCCCCCCCTCTCTTCTCCCGTTCCTCCCCTTCTCTCCTCTTCCTTTTCCCTCCCTCCCGACCCCCCCCCTCTCTTCTCCCGTTCCTCCCCTTCTCTCCTCTTCCTTTTCCCTCCCTCCCCCCCCTCTCTTCTCCCGTTCCTCCCCTTCTCTGCTCTTCCTTTTCCCTCCCTCCCTCCCTCCTGACCCCCCCCCCTCTCTTCTCCCGTTCCTCCCCTTCTCTCCTCTTCCTTTTCCCTCCCTCCCTCCCCCCCTCTCTTCTCCCGTTCCTCCCCTTCTCTCCTCTTCCTTTTCCCTCCCTCCCTCCCCCCCTCTCTTCTCCCGTTCCTCCCCTTCTCTCCTCTTCCTTTTCCCTCCCTCCCGACCCCCCCCCCTCTCTTCTCCCGTTCGTCCCCTTCTCTCCTCTTCCTTTTCCCTCCCTCCCTCCCTCCCTCCCTCCCTCCCGACCCTCCCCCCCCCTCTCTTCTCCCGTTCCTCCCCTTCTCTCCTCTTCCTTTTCCCTCCCCCCCCCCCCTCTCTTCTCCCGTTCCTCCCCTTCTCTCCTCTTCCTTTTCCCTCCCTCCCTCCCTCCCTCCCTCCCTCCCCCTCTCTGCTCTTCCTTTTCCCTCCCTCCCTCCCTCCTGACCCCCCCCCCTCTCTTCTCCCGTTCCTCCCCTTCTCTCCTCTTCCTTTTCCCTCCCTCCCTCCCCCCCTCTCTTCTCCCGTTCCCCTCTCTTCTCCCGTTCCTCCCCTTCTCTCCTCTTCCTTTTCCCTCCCTCCCTCCCTCCCCCCCCCCTCTCTTCTCCCGTTCCTCCCCTTCTCTCCTCTTCCTTTTCCCTCCCTCCCTCCCGACCCCCCCCCCCCCCCCCCCCCCCCCTCTCTTCTCCCGTTCCTCCCCTTCTCTCCTCTTCCTTTTCCCTCCCTCCCTCCCTCCCTCCCGACCCCCCCCCCCCCCTCTTCTCCCGTTCCTCCCCTTCTCTCCTCTTCCTTTTCCCTCCCTCCCCCCCTCTCTTCTCCCGTTCCTCCCCTTCTCTGCTCTTCCTTTTCCCTCCCTCCCTCCCTCCTGACCCCCCCCCCCCTCTTCTCCCGTTCCTCCCCTTCTCTCCTCTTCCTTTTCCCTCCCTCCCTCCCTCCCGACCCCCCCCCCCCCCCTTCTCCCGTTCCTCCCCTTCTCTCCTCTTCCTTTTCCCTCCCGACCCCCCCCCCCTCTTCTCCCGTTCCTCCCCTTCTCTCCTCTTCCTTTTCCCTCCCCCCCCCCCCCCTCTTCTCCCGTCCCTCCCCTTCTCTCCTCTTCCTTTTCCCTCCCTCCCTCCCTCCCCCCCTTTGCTAATGCGTTCCTCAGCTTTTCCCCATCTTGAGAGAGAATTAATTAATCCTGCCTTCATCCATTTGGTTACCTATCATATTTTAAAGGCCTCACCCAAAATGACCCCCCCCCCCCCAGTGGTCTCCCAAACTCATCACAATGCTGATTTTAGAGTCCATTTTTTGTCAATGGTCAAATTGTTTGCTCTAAATAGTCTGCAATCAGCCAGTCTGCAATAATATAATGCTGTCATTAAATGTGATGAACATCAATGTCCTCTGAATTACTCCAACGCTTCTGCTAATTATATGAAGCATTTGCATAACAAACATATGTGTTGATGATCATTAATGTCCTCTGCATGAACTTAATCAATACAGTAGTGATTTTGTTAATTATGCAACGCTTGATGTTAGAGTCACAGGCAATAGATAATACTCAAAGATCATTGTGGTCCATAGGCCTACTTAGGCTGCTGAGATCATGGGGATGAGGAAACCAGTGATGTTCCATGAGAAATAAACCATTCAATAGATATTGAATTGGAGATGGTATTCATCAATGGTTCTGATTCATATAGTATAGGTGCAGTTGAAACTGAGAGGATTCTGGTCTGTTCTCCCAGATTTAATTGATATGGAGATTATTCTGGTCTGTTCTTCCAGATTGAGATGATACTGAGATGATTCTGGTCTGTTCTCCCAGATTGAGTTGATACTGAGATGATTCTGGTCTGTTCTCCCAGATTGAGTTGATACTGAGATGATTCTGGTCTGTTCTCCCAGATTGAGTTGATACTGAGAGGATTCTGGCATGATTAGTGTCTGATTGAGATGATTCCTGTCTGTACTCTCAGATTGAGATGATTCCTGTCTGTACTCTCAGATTGAGATGATTCCTGTCTGTACTCCCAGATTGAGATGATTCCTGTCTATTATCTCATATTGAGATGATTCCTGTCTGTACTTCCAGATTGAGATGATTCCTGTCTGTACTTCCAGATTGAGAAGATTCCTGTCTGTACTTCCAGATTTAGATGATTCCTGCCTGTACTCCCAGATTGAGACGATTCCTGTCTGTTCTCTCAGATTGAGATGATCCCTGTCTGTACTTCCAGATTGAGATGATTCCTGTCCGTACTCTCAGATTGAGTTGATTCCTGTCTGTACTCCCAGAATGAGATGATTCCTGTCTGTATTCTCAGATTGAGATGATTCCTGTCTGTACTTCCAGAATGAGAATTCCTGTCTGTACTTCCAGATTGAGATGATTCCTGTCCGTCCTTCCAGATTGAGATGATTCCTGTCTGTTCTCGCAGATTGAGATGATTCCTGTCTGTACTTCCAGAATTAGATAATTCTTGTCTGTACTCCCAGATTGAGATGATTCCTGTCTGTACTCTCAGAATGAGATGATTCATGTCTCTACTCTCAGATTGAGATCATTCCTGTCTCTACTCTCAGATTGAGATCATTCCTGTCTCTACTCTCAGATTGAGATCATTCCTGTCTCTACTCTCAGATTGAGATCATTTCTGTCTCTACTCTCAGATTGAGATCATTCCTGTCTGTTCTCTCAGATTGAGATGATTCCTGTCTGTACTCTCAGATTGAGATGATTGCGGTCTGTACTCCCAGATTGAGATGATTCCTGTCTATTATCTCATATTGAGATGATTCCTGTCTATTATCTCATATTGAGATGATTCCTGTCTGTATTCTCAGATTGAGATGATTTCTGTCTGCACTCACAGATTGAGATGATTCCTGTCTGTTCTCTCAGATTAAGATGATATCACGCCTGCTGTGATGTGACAAGAACCCTCTCCAGCCACTAGACAAACAATCTCAGCTCCTCAAAGATAAATGGCTTTGATTCAAAATGGCCTTGAAATGTGTGGTGTGTGTGTGTGTGTATTCATGTCCGTACATTTGTATTCATGCGTAAAAATGTGTGCGTCTGCTTGGGCAGTGTGTGTGTGTGTGTATACAGTAGAATGTTGTGTGCGTGTCTGCTTGGGCATGTGTGCATTTATGTGTGTGTACAGTACAATGTTGTGTGTCTGTGTCTGTTCGAGCATGTGTGCGTTAGTGTGTGTATACAGTAGAATGTCGTGTGTGTGTCTCCTTGGGCATGTGTGTGTATACAGTAGAATGTCGTGTGTGTGTCTGCTTGGGCATGTGTGCGATTGTGTGTGTATACAGTAGAATGTCAGGTTGAGAGGAGTGTGAGTAAGGTGCCGCGAGCAGTAATTGCTCACAAGTCACGACTCAGGATTCTGACTGATATGGAGAGAGACAGAAAGAGAGAGTGGGGGAGAAGAGAGAGAGTGAGGTAGAGGAGTGAGGTAGAGGAGTGAGAGAGTGAGAGAGAAGAGAGGGAGAGAGTGTTATTGTTGTGTAGCATGGAGTTGTGTCATGGTGTGTGAGAAATAACATAATAATAATACTACTATTTCTCTTTCCTGGGCCTTAGTGACAGAGATGTATTGCTCTTACTAAAAGGGATGGAAATAATTGCCGTGATGAAATGTGAATGGATTTATTTTACTAAACTCATTTCAAAGCCACATTGTTACTGTGCTGCGGTTACATTTGGAATTTGAATATGCTATTTGACTTTACTCATTAAACTGCAAATATAAAAGGTAAAGGATATTATTCAGACCCCTTGACTTTTTCCACATTTTGTTATGTTACAGCCTTATTCTAACATTGATTAAATCATTTTCCCCCCTCATCAATCTACTCACAACACCCCACAATGAATTTTTTCTAATTTCTACAAATGGAAAAACTGAAATATCACATTTACATAGGTATTCAGACCCTTTACTCAGTACTTTGTTGAAGTACCTATGGCAGCGATTACAGCCTTGAGTTTTCTTGGGTTTGACGCTACAAGCTTTCCACATCTGTATTTGGGGAGTTTCTCCCAATCTTCTCTGCAGATCCTCTCAAGCTCTGTCAGGTTGGATGGGGAGCGTTGCTGCAAAGCTATTTTCAGGGCTCTCCAGAGATGTTCAAGTCTGGGCTCTGGCTGGGCCACTCAAGGACATTCAGAGACTTGTCCCAAAGCCACTCCTGTGTGCTTAGGGTTGTTGTCCTGTTGGAAGGTAAACCTTCGCCCCAGTCTGAGGTCCTGAGTGCTCTGGAGCAGGTTTTCATCAAGGATCTCTCTGTACTTTGCGCCATTCATCTTTTCCTCGATCCTGACTAGTCTCCCAGTCCATGCTGCATCCCTACAGCATGATGCTGCCACCACCATGCTTCACCGTAGGCCTTGGTCACGTCCCTGACCAAGGACCTTCTCCCCCGATTGCTCAGTTTGGCCGGGCGGCCATCTCTAGGAAGAGTCTTGGTGGTTTCAAACTTCTTCCATTTTTAAGAATGATGGAAGCCACTGTGTTCTTGGGGACCTTCAATGCTGTAGAAATGTTTTGGTACCCTTCCCCAGATATGTGCCTCTCGGAGCTTTATGGACAATTCCTTTGACCTCATGGCTTTGTTTTTGCTCTGACATGCACTGTCAACTGTGGGACCTTATAAAGACAGGTGTGTGCCTTTCCAAATCATGTAGATTGATAAGGGGAAGAGAAAACAAATCCATAGAATAAGGCTGTAACGTAGCAAAATGTGGTCTGAATACTTTCTGAATGCCCTGTAGGTAGTAAGGTTAAATGTGTGTACCCCATAAGTAGAGTTGCAAAATTCCAGTAATTTTCCCACATTCTTAGAAAAAAGGTGCCATCTAGAAACAAAGGGTTCTTCAGCTGACCCCATAGGAGAGCCCTTTGAAGAACAATTTTTGGTTGCAGGTAGTACCCTTTTGAGTTCCATGTAGAACCCTTTACACAGAAGGTTCTACATGGAACCCAAAAGAGTTCTACCTTTAACAACCGAAATTAACCTTTTGGAACCTTTTTTCCAAGAGTGCAGAATTTCCATTTTTTCCAGAAATCCTGTTTGGAGGACAAAACCAGTGATAGACTGTAGAGTGACAGAAAGGCAAAGCCCAGACCCTGTGAGTGACTCTTATCATCAGTAATACTGTGGACTGAAGTCCATTTACTCTCAATCAGCCTCTCATGGTTTTATAGCTCCAGAGAAGAGCAGGGAAGCTGGGCAGCATTAAATCTGATGACTTACACCACCGTAGGCTCCACTACACACTTCATTAACACTACTATCTCTCTCTCTAGCGCTCTCTCTCTCTAGCGCTCTCTCTCTGCTGATATAAAGCTCCTATGGGTGTATGATGGAAGAGACTATGAATATACACAGCATAGTATTCATAGTGGTTGTGAAGATGATTGATATTCAAGTTAGTTTGACTGTATATTGATCGAAAATGTATTGTATATTGTATAACTTCTCTATTTGTTTTGGTACTGTATAGATTGGAGTAATAATACAGTGCTCTTTGTGCCATCATTTTGTTACTAATCCTTGAATCTGCACTGTTCTTCAAGTAAATGTGTTTTTGTAAAATGTTCTGTGGAAATTGTTAAAAGTAATCCTTGTGCATAGATTTGTATGGTTTGTTTAACTTTGCAATCATTGTTTTTTGTTTGGCATACATTTTAAAGTGAAAAATCTAAGTCATAGTATTCTCTTTGGAATTTCCCATTGAAAGCATATTCCAATCTTCACCTGCATAGAGGGTGTGTGTATATTTCTGGCATACTGTAGGTTAGTAGCACCAAACTCAGCTTAATTTTCTTAAAGTAATGATGGACTGTCATTTCTCTTTGCTTATTTGAGCTGTTCTTGCCATAATATGGACTTGGTCTTTTATCAAATCAAATATCTTCTGTATATCAACCCTACCTTGTCATAACACAACTCAAACGCATTAAGGAAAGAAATTCCACAAATTAACTTTTAACAAGGCACACCTGTTAATTGAAATGCATTCCAGGTGACTACCTCATGAAGCTGGTTGAGAGAATGCCAAGAGTGTGCAAAGCTGTCATCAAGGCAAAGGGTGGCTACTTTGAAGAATCTCAAATATAAAATATATTTTGGTTTGTTTAACACTTTTTTGGTTACTGAATGATTCCATATGTGTTATTTCATAGTTTTGATGTCTTCACAATTATTCTACAATGTAGAAAATAGTACAAATAAAGACAAACTCTTGAATGAGTAGGTGTGTCCAAACTTTTGACTGGTTCATCAAATGGCGGGTGGACAGTGCACTGTTTATAGATGCTGGAAGTGATTTGTTTGACAATCAGATGAAAAAAGATATCTGGTTGTGTTCATGCCTCATGAGAAGGTAACACATTTTTACAGTTACAGTAAATTATGTCTTTACTATTCAGCCCATACAAAATACTTGTGCTAGTGCACACACTGTACTTTCACCCCTGGTTATGCTCAACTGTCTCTTGTGACATTCCTTTGTCTCCTTATTAGCTATTAGGGTAACCAGGTAGTTTGACTGTGCTATTACTCTCATTTACAGCAACAACCTGGGGCGAAATGGTTAAATTTCTATGCATTTTGTGTTTTGCTATTTACTATTTACTTTAAGAAACATAATGGCCAACTAGTGACCCTGTGACAGGAAATCCATCTCCTAAACCACTGACTCACTCATTATATCCTCAGTAAATGGCACACCAAGAGTGTGTTTGTGTCTCTCTAAAGGGCATGTAGCTCAAATATAGCCTCAAATGGGTTTCCATTTACCATTTCACCAAATAGGAGTCTTTTGAACGCTAGAACTGATCCAGTCGAAGGCTTATTCACCACTCGGCTGAACTGAAAAGAGACAAAAGCTCACAGGATCTAATTTAAGACATGAAGGTCAGTCAATCTGGAAAATATCAAGAACTTTGAAAGTTTCTTCAAGTGCAGTCACAAAAACCATCAAGCGCTATGATGAAACTGATTCTCATGAGGACCGCCACAGGAGAGGAAGACCCAGAGTTACCTCTGCTGCAGAGTGTCATATACGTGTGTATAGGTGGCAGGGAAGTCAGGCGCAGGAGAATCGAACTTGGTAAAATGGAGTAGTTTAATAACTTAAAAACATAGCTCCATAACCATGACAATAATCAAAACAAAGAGGACCGTCGCGCACCAATACAAACAACACGATAAATGAACAACAAACAATCTCTGACAAGGACATGAGGGGAAACAGAGAGTTTCCCAACAGGTAATGAATGGGATTGGAACCAGGTGTGTAGGAAGACCAGACAAAACCAATGGAAAATGAAAAATGGATCAATGATGGCAAGAAGACCGGTGACGTCGACCGCAGAGCACCGCCCGAACAAGGAGAGGCATCGACTTCGCAGGGTGATCCGGATGGAGACGGTGGAATTCTCACAGCAGGGAAGGATCTAACACGTCCTTCACCGGAACCCAGCAGCTCTCCTCCGGACCGTACCCCTCCCAGTCCACGAGGTACTGAAGGCCCCTCGCCCGACATCTCGATTCCAGGATGGATCGAATGGAGTACGCCGGGGCCCCCTCGATGTCCAGATGGGGTGGAGGAACCTCCCGCACCTCAGCCTCCTGGAGCGGGCCAGCCACCACCGGCCTGAGGAGAGACACATGGAACGAGGGTTAATGCGGTAATTGGGGGAAGCTGTAACCTATAACATACCTCGTTCACTCTCCTCAGGACTTTAAATGGCCCCACAAACTGCGGACCCAGCTTCCGGCAGGGCAGGCGGAGGGGTAGGTTTCGGGTCGAGAGCCAGACCCTGTCCCCTGGTGCGAACACCGGGGCCTCACTGTGACGGTCTGCGCCAACTTTCTGGCCAGTACGGCGCACTGAAGGTGGACGTGGGCAGCTTCCCAGGTTTCCTCCGCGCGCCGGAACCAATTGTCCAACCTTAGGAGCCTCGGTCTGACTCTGATGCCAAGGAGCCAGAACCAACTGATACCCTAATACACATTGAAAGGGAGAAAGGTTAGTGGAGGAGTGGCGGAGCGAGTTCTGGGCCATCTCTGCCCAGGCCACGAACGCAGCCCACTCCCCCGGACGGTCCTGGCAACAAGACTTCAGAAACCTACCCACATCCTGATTTAACTCTCTCCACCTGCCCATTACTCTCGGGATGAAAACCTGAGGTAAGGCTGACTGAGACCCCCAGACGCTCCATGAACGCCTTCCAGACCCTTGACGTGAATTGGGTACCCCAATCAGACACTATATCCTCAGGCACCCCTATAGTGCCAGAAGATGTGTGTAAACAGAGCCTCCGCAGTTTGTAGGGCTGTAGGGAGACCGGGCAAAGGGAGGAGACAACAAGACTTAGAAAAACAATCCACAACGACTAGGATCGTGGTGTTACCCTGTGAAGGTGGAAGATCGGTTTGGAAATCCACCGATAGGTGCGACCACGGCCGTTGTGGAACGGGTAATGGTTGTAACTTACCTCTAGGCGGGTGTCTAGGAGCCTTGCACTGGGAACACACTGAGCAGGAGGAAACATAAACCCTCACGTCCTTAGCTAAAGTGGGCTACCAGTACCTCCATCAAGACAGCGCACCGTCCGACTGATCCCAGGATGACCAGAGGAGAGTGACGTGTGGGCCCAATAGATCAGTCGGTCGCAGACAGCAGACGGAATGTACAGACGCCCAGCTGGACACTGAGGGGGAGCGGGCTCTACACGTGACGCCCGCTCAATGTCCGTGTCCAGCTCCCACACTACCGGCGCCACCAAACAAGAGGCTGGGAGTATGGGAGTGGGATCCATGGGCCGCTCCTCTGTGTCATACAGCCGGGACATTGCGTCTGCCTTAATGTTCTGGGAGCCTGGTCTGTAAGAGAGGGTAAACACAAAACGAGTGAAAAACATGGCCCACCTTGCCTGGCGAGTATTCAGTCTCCTCGCCTCCCAGATCTACTCCAGATTGCGATGGTCAGTCCAGATGAGAAAAGGGTGTTTAGCCCCCTCAAGCCAATGTCTCCATGCCTTCAAAGCTTTGACGTCAGCCAACAGCTCCCGGTACCCCACATCATAGTTCCGCTCCGCCGGGCTGAGCTTCTTCGAAAAGAAGGCACAGGGGCGGAGCTTCAGTGGCGTACCCGAGCACTGAGAGAGCACAGCTCCTATCCCAGCCTCGGATGCGTCTACCTCCACTATGAACAGCAAAGAGGGATCCGGATGAGCCAACACAGGAGCCGAGGTAAAGAGAGTCTTCAGGTGCCTAAAAGCCCTGTTCGCCTCAGCTGACCACTGCAAGCGCACCGGTCCCCCCTTTAGCAGTGAGGTAATGGGAGCAGCTACCTGACCAAAACCATGGATAAACCTCTGGTAGTAGTTGGCAAACCCTAAGAATTGCTACACCTCCTTCACCGTGTTGGGAGTCGGCCAAATATACATGGCTGCAATGCGGTCACTCTCCATCTCCACTCCTGACGAGGAAATAAGATGCCCTAGGAAGGAGATGGATTGTTGAAAGAACAGGCATTTCTCAGCCTTGACGTACAAGGTCATGCTCCAACAGGCGACCAAGCACTTTGCACACCAGGGAAAAAATGCTCGGCGAGTGTAGCAGAGTATATCAGAATGTAGCAGAGTATATCAGAATGTCATCGATATACACCACTACACCCTGCCCGTGCAGGTCTCTGATAGTCTTCCAATCCTTTGTAGATGAGATTTGTAGATGAGATTGAGATTTCCGTGTGACCCCCCCTGCGTTACCATACTCAAAGGAGCGGTGCCCTCCCTGATAAACCCTGACCTTAATGGTCGACTATCTAAGGCGTGAACCGGGAAAGGTACATCCACGGGAACAATGGGGATCCCTAAACTACGAGCTAACACTTTATTAATGAAATTCCCAACCACGCCTGAATCTACTAGCGCCTTATGCTGGGAACGCGGGGAGCGCGGGGGAAAAAAGTGACAGAAACAAACATATGTGCAACAGGGGGCTCTGGGTGAGAATGGTTCCTTCTCACCTGGGGTGACGCAAGAGTGCCCTGCCTGCTGCCTCGATTCCCCGAGGAACCAACCCGGCACCGACCAGCAGTGTGACCTCTGCGACCACATATGGTGCACGAGCGGGAACCCCCTCCGGTCTCCCTACGCACCGTCCCTCCCAGCTCCATGGGTATCGGAGAGGGGGTGCGGGAGGCTGGAACAATCAGATCTGGACGTCCGCGAGTAGCCAGCAGGTTGTCCAGCCGGATGGACAGGTCCACCAGCTGGTCGAAGGTGAGGGTGGTGTCTCTGCAGGCCAGCTCCCGACGGACGTCCTTGTATAGACTACAGCGGTAATGGTCGATCAGGGCCCTGTTGCTCCATCCAGCCAGGGTCCTAAACTCCAGAGCAAACTCCTGGGCGCTCCTCGTCTCCTGTCTCAGATGGTAGAGGCACTCACCCGCCGCTCTGCCTTCGGGTGGGTGGTCGAATACTGCCGGAAACGGCGGGTGAACTCCTCAAAATGGTCCAACGCCGCATCTACCTCTCCACACACAGCGCTGGCCCACTCCGGGGCTTTCCCGGCGAGGCACGGAACGAGGGCGAAACTCTTCTCACAGTCTGATGGAGCTGGATGGACCGTGGCCAGGTAAAGGCTTGTTGGAGGTTGAAACCCTGGCAGTTGGCAGCACCTCCGTCGTACCCCTGTGGCATGGATAGACGGATCCCACTGGGTTCAGGCGGGAAAAGGGCGCTCAGGATAGACCCCGGTTGTGCTGGTGGAGGCGCTGGAAAAACTCTTTCTCCCAGCAGTCCATATTCTAAACAATGCGATCCATGGCGGCGCTCAGATAGTACATTTTTACGTATGTTCCTGGACGCGCTCCTCCACCTCCATGGCCGTGGTACCTTCTCCTGCTGACCTCATATATTGGTCAGAGATTCTGTCATATAGGTGGCAGGGAAGTCAGGCGCAGGAGAATCGAACTTGATAAAATTGTTTAATAACTTAAAAACATGGCTACAAAACCATGACAATAATCAAAACAAAGTGGGTACGAGAGCCTGTCGCGCACCAACACAAACAACAGTATAAATGAACAACGAACAATCTCTGACAAGGACATGAGGGGAAACAGAGGGTTAAATACACAACAGGTAATGAATGGGATTGGAACCAGGTGTGTAGGAAGACAAGACAAAACCGTGACACAGAGGATAAGTTCATTAGAGTTACCACCTCAGAAATTGCAGCCCAAATAAATGCTTCACAGAGTTCAAGTAACAGACACATCTCAACATCAATTGTGCTCCATCAGATGACCTCAACCCAATTGAGATGCTTTTTGGATGAGTTGGACTGCTGAGTGAAGGAAAAGCAAGCCAACAAGTGCTCAGCACATGTGAGAACTCCTTCAAGACTGTTGGAAAAGCATTCCAGGTGAAACTGGTTGAGGGAATGCCAAGAGTGTGCAAAGCTGTCATCAAGGCAAAGGGTGGGTACTTAGAAGAATGTAAAATATAAAATATATATTGATTTGTTTAACACATCTTTGGTTACTACATGATTCCATATGTGTTATTTCACAGTTTTGATGTCTTCACTATTATTCTACAATGTAGAAAATAGTAAAATAAAGAAAAACCTTTGAATGTGTAGGTGTGTCTAAACTTTTGACTGGTACTGCCCCACCATCCCTTAATGACAGGTCGCCACTGATTCGACAGAAAGTCAGATTCAAAACCAGAGACAACATCCTGGTACTTTGCCAGCCAGGAAAGGCAGAGGACATTCAGTGATTGTCATTGAGCATACTTTTAGCCAGTTGAT
The DNA here is from genome assembly GCF_002021735.2 of Oncorhynchus kisutch. NCBI lineage: Eukaryota > Metazoa > Chordata > Actinopteri > Salmoniformes > Salmonidae > Oncorhynchus > Oncorhynchus kisutch. The sequence goes on along the minus strand of NC_034176.2, from coordinate 20,280,662 downwards.
TGTTGTATCAATTATTGTCCGCGCTCATCTCGGTCCCGGCCAGTCATCTCTGCCATTTTGGAGCGTATACCATCAATTTTCAAGTTCACTACCATTCACTACTTCCTCATGCAGCAATCAGGCTCCTACAATTTTCTTGCCATCTTTGTTTTACTGTGATGGGCTCATGCTTTACCGATACACCATACCGGCCGGTGCTCTGTACCGGACCGTACTGGCTTATTTTCACCCCATGAGTATAACCACATACTGTATGTTGAGGACATATAAGATGGCTTGATAACTTGTTTCTGTAATGTTCTCTCTACACTCTTAGAAAAAGGTGACATCTATGTTTTTTGGCTGTCGCCATAGGAGAACCCTTTGAAGAACCGTTTTTTTGCTTCCATTTAGAACTCTTTTGGGTTCCATGTAAGAACCCGTACAGAGGGTTCTACATGGAACTGTAAAGGGTTCTACCTGGAAGCAAAGAGTTTTATCTGGAACCAAAAAGGGTTCTCCTATGGGGACAGCCGAATAACCCTTTTGGAATCCTTTTTTCTAAGAGTGTAGGCAAGGAAGGGAAAGAAGAGTCATTTAGAGCGATTGAAATCCATCTGTTGAATGGCAATAATTTCTCATTTCCATTCTCCAAAGACAGAATGGCTATCATGGTTTCATCCATATGAGGTGGTGTGTGTGTGAGAGAGAGAGATCAAGAAAGATTGATATTGCTGTCAGCGGCATGGGGAGGTTGGCTATGCTCTTACTCATCTATTCTGAACTGAGACCTGCTTCTCAGAATGACAAGGAGGTTAATTGCTGATGAGTGCTGCCTTGACAGCCTTATGCCATCCATTTATGAATTCTGACATGGAGGATGGGGTCTTCCTGGGGCATACATCTTTACACCTACATTATACATGTAAAGAAATGTTATTAATATAATTGTCATTTTTTGGGGGTGGCGGCATAGTGAAAACACTGCACAGACACACACAGACAGACACACACAATCCTCTGCTTCTGCCTAGGCGGAATCACAGAGCTCGCCTTGAGTGGTCCTCTTGCCTTGGGGAGTAGGGTAGTGGGGACATTGATGATGAGTGGGGACTACAGCAGTTACTAACCCTATCGAGTGGAGGTCAGGTGTTGTACTCAGAGCTGATAAGAGACTGGAGAAGTAGCAGGAGACCAGACAGGTAGAAGTTACAGGAGCAGTAACAGTAACAGGTGAACTAACAGTAACATGAGCAGTAACAGGTGAACTAACAGTAACAGGAGCAGTAACAGGTGTCGTACAAGTAACATGAACAGTAACAGGTGAACTAACAGTAACAGGTGAACTAACAGTAACAGGAGCAGTAACAGGTGTAGTACAAGTAACATGAACAGTAACAGGTGAGCTAACTAACAGGAGCAGTAACAGGTGTAGTACAAGTAACATGAACAGTAATAGGTGAGCTAACTAACAGGAGCAGTAACAGGTGTAGTACAAGTAACATGAACAGGAGCAGTAACAGCAGTAGTAAAAGTAACATGAATAGTAACAGTAACAGGAGCAGTAACAGGAGTAGTAATAGGAGCAGTAACAGTTACAGGAGTAGTAACAACAGGAGATTGGAAAAACTGGAGACCAGACAGGTAGAAGTTACAGGTGCAGTAGCAGGAGCAGTAACAGGAATAGCAACAGGAGAAGTAACAGTAGTAATAAAAGTAACATGAATAGTAACAGGAGCAATAACAGTAACTGGAGCATAACAGGAGAGCAGGATAACTTACAGTAACAGGAGTAGTAACATGAGTAGTATCAGGAGCAATAACAGGAACAGGAGCAGTAACACGAGTAGTAACAGTAACATGAGTAATAACAGGAGCAGTAACAGTAATGGTAGTAGCAACAGTAACAGTATCTGGAATTAAAGCAGGTGCAGTAACAGGAGTAGTAACAGTAACAGGAGCAGTAACAGGAGCAGTAACAGTAACATTAACAGGAGCTGTAACAGGAGCAGTAACTGTAACCGGAGTAGTAACAGTAACAGGAGCAGCAACAGTAACATTATCAGGAGTAATAACAGTTGCAGTAACAGTAATAGGAGTAGTAACAGTAACATGAGCAGTAACATGAGCAGTAACAGGAGCAGTAACAGTAACATGAGCAGTAACAGGAGTAGTAACAGTAACATGAGCAGTAACAGGAGCAGTAACAGTAACATTAACAGGAGCTGTAACAGGAGCAGTAACTGTAACCGGAGTAGTAACAGTAACAGGAGCAGCAACAGTACCATTATCAGGAGTAAAAACAGTTGCAGTAACAGTAATAGGAGTAGTAACAGTAACAGGAGCAGTAACAGTAGCAGTAACATGAATAGTAACAGGAGCAGTAACAGTAACAGTATCTGGAGTTAAAGCAGGTGCAGTAACAGGAGTAGTAACAGTAACAGGAGCAGTAACAGTAACATTAATAGGAGCTGTAACAGGAGCAGTAACTGTAACCGGAGTAGTAACAGTAACAGGAGCAATAACAGGAACAGGAGCAGTAACAGTAACAAGAGCAGTAACCGTAACAGGAGCAGTAATCGTAACAGGAGTAGTAACCATACAGGAGCAGTAACAGGAGTAGTAAAATGAACAGGAGTAGCAACAGTAACAGGAGCTGTAGAAGTAGCAGGATATTTGAGAAACTAGAGAGGTAGCAGGAGACCAGACAGGTATAAGTTACATGAGCAGGAGCAGTAACAGCAACATAAACATTAACGTGAGAACTAACAGTAACAGGAGTAGTAACTGTAACAGTAACAGGAGTAGTGACATGAATAGTAACAGAAGCCATAACAGTAACAGGAGCAGTAACAGTAACCATATCAGGAGTAATAACAAGAACAGTCATCGTAACATGAGCAGTAACAGTAATATGTAACTGTAACAGGAGTAGTAACAGGAAAAGTAACAGTAAAAGTATCAGGAGTAGTAACAGTAGCGGGAGCAGTAAACAGTAATAGGAGCAGTACCCGTAACAGGAGTAATTAAAGTAACATGACTAATAACAGTAACAGTATCAGGAGTAATAACAGGTGCAGTAACCATAACAGGAGTAGTAACAATAACAGGAGCAGTAGCAGGAGAGGTATCAGGTGTAGTAACAGTAACAGGAGCAGTACTATGAGCAGTAACAGTAACATGAGCAGTAACATTAACAGGAGCTGTAACAGGAGAAGTAGCATGAGTAGTATCATTATCTGGAGCAATAACAGGTGCAGTAAAAGGAGCAGTAACAGTAGCATGAGTCATAACAGGAGTAGTTATAGTAACATGACTAATAACGGTAACAGTGTCAGTAGTCGTAACAGGTGCAGTAACCGTAACAGGAGCATTTACAGTAACATGAGCAGTAACAGTAACATTATCAGTAGTAATAACTGATGCAGTAACAGTATAAGTAAAAGGAGTAGTAATAGTAACGAGCAGTAACAGGAGAGGTATCACAAATAGTAACAGTAACAGGAGCAGGATAACTAACAGTAACAGGAGTAGTAACATAAACAGCATCAGGAGCAGTAACAGGAACAAGAGCAGTAACGAGTAGTAACAGTAACAGGAGTAGTAACATGAGCAGTAACAGTAATAGGAGTAGCAGCAGTAACAGGAGCAGTACTAGTAACTGTATTAGGAATAATAGCAGGAGCAGGAACAGGAGCAGTAACAATAATTGTAATAGTAGCAGGAGCAGGATCCGTAACAGGAGCAGGATCCGTAACAGGATTAGTAACAGTAACAATAACAGGAGAACTAACAGTAACAGGAGCAGTAACAGGAGAACTAACAGTAACAGGAGCAGTAACAATAATAGTAATAGTGGCAGGAGCAGTAACCGTAACAGGAGCAGTAACCATAACAGGAGCAGTAACCGTAACAGGATTAGTAACAGTAACAATAACAGGAGAACTAACAGTAACAGGAGCAGTAACAGGAGAACTAACAGTAACAGGAGCAGTAACAATAATAGTAATAGTGGCAGGAGCAGTAACTGTAACAGGAGCAGTAACCGTAACAGGAGCAGTAACCATAACAGGAGCAGTAACCGTAACAGGATTAGTAACAGTAACAATAACAGGAGAACTAACAGTAACAGGAGCAGTAACAGGAGAACTAACAGTAACAGGAGCAGTAACAGGAGAACTAACAGTAACAGGAGCAGTAACAATAATAGTAATAGTGGCAGGAGCAGTAACCGTAACAGGAGCAGTAACCATAACAGGAGCAGTAACATTAACAGGAGCAGTAACATTAACAGGAGTAGCAACAGGAGCAGTTGAAGTAGCAGGAGTTTGGAGAAACTAGAGAGGTAACTGGAGCAGGAGGTGTATGTTACAGGAGCAGTAACAGAAACAATAACAGGAGAACTAACAGTAACAGGAGTAGTGTCAGGAGCAGTAACAGAAACAGTAATAGGAGAACTAACAGTAACAGGAGAGGTAACAGGAGTACCAACATTAATAATAACAGGAGCAGTATCAGTAACAGGCGCAATAACAGTGACAGGAGAGAAAGAGAACTAACAGTAACAGGAGTAGTGTCAGGAGCAGTAACAGGAGCAGTAAAAGTAACAGTAGCAGTAATAGGAACAGTAACAGTAGCAGTAATAGGAACAGTAACAGTAGCAGTAAAATGAGTAGTAACAGTAACAGGAGCAGTAACAGTGACATGAGCAGTAAACATAAAAGTAGCAGTAATAGGAGCAGTAACAGTAGCAGTAAAAGGAGTAGTAACAGGAGTCGTAACAGGAGTAGTGAAAGTAACATGACTAATAACAGTAACAGTATCAGGAGTAATAACAGGTGCAGTAACAGTAAAAGTAATAGTAGTAGTGACAGTAACATGAGCAGTAACAGTAACATTATCAGGAGTAATAACAGATTTTATTTTTTATTTTTATTTATTTCACCTTTATTTAACCAGGTAGGCTAGTTGAGAACAAGTTCTCATTTGCAACTGCGACCTGGCCAAGATAAAGCATAGCAGTGTGAGCATACAACAAAGAGTTACACATGGAGTAAACAATTAACAAGTCAATAACACAGTAGAAAACGAAGGGGGGGTCTATATACAATGTGTGCAAAAGGCATGAGGAGGTAGGCAAATAATTACAATTTTGCAGATTAACACTGGAGTGATAAAAGATCAGATGGTCATGTACAGGTAGAGATATTGGTGTGCAGAAGAGCAGAAAAGTAAATAAATAGAAACAGTACGGGGATGAGGTAGGTGAAAAGGGTGGGCTATTTACCAATAGACTATGTACAGCTGCAGCGATCGGTTAGCTGCTCAGATAGCTGATGTTTGAAGTTGGTGAGGGAGATAAAAGTCTCCAACTTCAGCGATTTTTGCAATTCGTTCCAGTCACAGATGCAGTAACAGTAAAAGTAATAGGAGTAGTAACAGTAACAGGAGCATTAACAGTAGAGGTATCAGGAGTTGTAACAGGAGCATTAACAAATCAAATCAAATTTATTTATATAGCCCTTCATACATCAGCTGATATCTCAAAGTGCTGTACAGAAACCCAGCCTAAAACCCCAAACAGCAAGCAATGCAGGTGTAGAAGCACGGTGGCTAGGAAAAACTCCCTAGAAAGGCCTAAACCTAGGAAGAAACCTAGAGAGGAACCAGGCTATGTGGGGTGGCCAGTCCTCTTCTGGCTGTGCCGGGTGGAGATTATAACAGAACATGGCCAAGATGTTCAAATGTTCATAAATGACCAGCATGGTAAAATAATAATAATCGCAGGCAGAACAGTTGAAACTGGAGCAGCAGCATGGCCAGGTGGACTGGGGACAGCAAGGAGTCATCATGCCCGGTTGTCCTGAGGCATGGTCCTAGGGCTCATGTCCTCTGAGAGAAAGAAAGAGAGAAAGAGAGAATTAAGAGAGCGCATACTTAGATTCACACAGGACACCGGATAGGGCAGGAGAAGTACTCCAGATATAACAAACTGACCCTAACCCCGAAGACACATAAACTACTGCAGCATAAATACTGGAGGCTGAGACAGGAGGGGTCAGGAGACTCTGGCCCCATCCGATGACACCCTTGGACAGGGCCAAACAGGAAGGATATAACCCATCCCACTTTGCCAAAGCACAGCCCCCACACCACTAGAGGGATATCTTCAACCACCAACTTACCATCCTGAGACAAGGCCGAGTATAGCCCACAAAGATCGCCACGGCACAACCCAAGGGGGGTCGCCAACCCAGACAGGAAGATCACATCAGTGACTCAACCCACTCAAGTGACGCACCCCTCCTAGGGATGGTATGAAAGAGCCCTAGTAAGCCAGTGACTCAGCCCCTGTAATAGGGTTAGAGGCAGAGAATCCCAGTGGAAAGAGGGGAACCGGCCAGGCAGAGACAGCAAGGGCGGTTCGTTGCTCTAGAGCCTTTCCGTTCACCTTCACACTCCTGGGCCAGACTACACTCAATCATATGACCCACTGAAGAGATGAGTCTTCAGTAAAGACTTAAAGGTTGAGACCGAGTTTATGTCTCTCACATTGTTAGGCAGACCATTCCATAAAAATTGAGCTCTATAGGAGAAAGCCCTGCCTCCAGCTGTTTGCTTAGAAATTCTAGGGACAATTAGGAGGCCTGCGTCTTGTGACCGTAGCGTACGTGTAGGTATGTACGGCAGGACCAAATCAGAGAGATAGGTAGAAGCAAGCCCATGTAATGCTTTGTAGGTTAGCAGTAAAACCTTGAAATCAGCCCTTGCCTTGGCAGGAAGCCAGTCAAGGGAGGCTAGCACTGGAGTAATATGATAACATTTTTTGGTTCTAGTCAGGATTCTAGCAGCCGTATTTAGCACTAACTGAAGTTTATTTAGTGCTTTATCCGGGTAGCCGGAAAGTAGAGCATTGCAGTAGTCTAACCTAGAAGTGACAAAAGCATGGATTTATTTTTCTGCATAATTTTTTAACAGAAAGTTTCTGATTTTTGCAATGTTACGTAGATGGAAAAAAGCTGTCCTTGACACAGTCTTGATATGTTCTTCAAAAGAGAGATGTAGTTCTTCAACAGGAGCTGTAACAGGTACAGTAGCAGGAGTAGTAACAGTATCTGGAGTAATAACAGGTGCAGTAACCATAACAGGAGCAGTAACAGTAACAGGAGTAATAACACGTGTTGTAACAGTAGCACTAACAGTAACATGATCAGTAACCGTAACAGGGTCAGTAACAGTAACAGGTACAGTAACAGGTGCATTAACAGTAACAGGAGCAGTAACAGTAACAGTAACAGGAGTAGTAACAGTACAATTAACCGAAGCATTAACAGTAACAGTAACAGGAGTAGTAACAGTAAAATTAACAGAAGCAGTAACATTAACAGGAGCAGGAACAGTTACAGTAACAGGAGCAGTTACAGTAACATGAGTAGTAACAGGAGTAGGATCTGTAACAGTAACAGGAGTAGTAACAGTAACAGGAGTAGGATCTGTAACAGTAACAGGAGCAGTAACAGGAGTAGTTGCAGTAACAGGTGTAGTAACAGGAGTAGTTGCAGTAACAGGATTAGTTGCAGTAACAGGTGTAGTAACAGGAGTAGTTGCAGTAACAGGAACAGTAACAGAAACAGTAACAGGAGTAGTAACATGAGTCGTAACAGGAGCAGTAACAATAACATTAACTTTAACATTAACAGGAGTAGTAACAATAACATGATTGGTAGCATGAGTAGTAACAGGAACAGTAACAGACCCTGTACAATAGAGCTGATGATGGAGTTCAGGCTTCCTGTGTAGATATGTCTACATGCTGGAGGTGGTGTGGGTGTGTGGTGGAGGGAGGAAAGTGCTGCAGTCTCACCACTCTGTCTCCATCCTAGCCAATGCTTCACCATGGATTGTAACATAATGGAGTACCAACTGTTTGCTAAAACCTGCACTTGAAAGTTGTGTCTAGTACTGTGTAGAGAGTGTGTGGGCTAGTGCTGGTGTAGCAGCGTCCTATTTTAAAGTTTCAAAACTAAACAGTGATTAAAATAATAATGAGTGTATTTATATAACTGTTGAGTGAGTTCACTAAGGGGATGCTACTGTATGAGTGCTGTTAGGCACTTTATCTAGCTGTAGCGTCCTGTTGGAAAGTTTTGGAGTGTGTCGGCCCGGCAGTAGCGAGGGGAAAAAGCGAGAGGGATGGAGTCAGCATGTAGGAGGAGAGGGCCTGAGGCACAGCAGCTCTAATCTAAGCAGGGCGAGACTCTCCACTCCTCCACTTCTGTTTACACCACCCCTCTCTATTCACTCCTCTCTCTCATCCCTCTGTCTTTCTGCCATAAAAACACAGAGAGAATAACAACTTCCCCAAAGTAAAGGTGCGCCTAGCCATCCCTGCTGTACACACGGTGCATTGGAAGAGTTAGTGGGCGGACTCAGCTATGCTAGTGGTAAACATGCAGGGTGGCATCTCCTGGGGCCATATTCAATCAGAACCTGTGTCTCGTTTTAAGACTAGAAAATATTGTTTTAGCCAATATGTTTGAGTTATTGTATTGAAGTTAAGTTTCATGTCTGTTTCACATGAGAAACATTAAGGGCATACATACTCCGTGTTAAATCTAAATGGAAACCGGTCCTCAAAGTTAATTCATATTGATATTGATGCCATTATGCAGATTCTCTGTGCAAGACAAGTGTTCTCATTCTTCCTCATAGGTTTAGATAGAATGTGACCTGTAGATGGCCTTGGAAAACATCTGTCAGCCAATGAGATAACAGTGAGGATTCTCATGACTTTCCATGGCTGCTGCTGGAACAGTCAGTCTGCAGCTTTATGCCTTTGAGAAATGAGATTTTGTGATTAGCATATATATGAGCGCCTTGGTTACACCGCTTAGGCCCTTCTGCAGCAAAACAGAGTTTTCATTTGCAGTGATTTGTGTTGGATAGTCTGCCGGTAGAGTAGAGATGAGTGAGACCTCTCTTATAACCTATAATACATACGCACGCACACACACATACACACACATATACCTAGTGTATGTGAGATGAGTGAGGAGACCTATCTTGTGACTCAGTCTTGACTGCGTTCTGAACCAGGAGCTATAGTAAGGAGGCAGGACACAGGGTGTAGGGTGTAGGGCTGGGAAGAAGAGGATGAATTAGAGGATGAGAGATTACATAATGTTGGGTTGTTAGCTTAATGCTGCAGATATACTCAGTAGTATTCCACTTAGTCGGATTATAATTCAAATGTGGTTTGTTCAGGATTTTCAGGATATTCAACATCATGGAGGTGATTTCCTATAACAGGAGCTGTAGGTGACATTAAATGATATTTTCTGCCATGCAAATTATTCCCTTCCTTTTATTTTGATTTAAAAAATAATACTTTTTACCCCTTTTTCTCCCCCACGTGGTATCCAATTGGTAGTTACAGTCTTGTCTCATCGCTGCAACTCCCGTATGGACTCGGGAGAGGCGAAGGATCGAGAGCTGTGCGTTCTCCGAAACACAACCCAACCAATCTGCACTGCTTCTTGACACAATGCCCACTTAACCCGAAACACCGTACACCTGACGACGCTCGGCCAATTGTGCAATTATTCCCTTCCTACATTATAGATTACTTATTTATATTTTTCACATTCATGTACAGCTAGCTATAAAGGTGAGTGAGGAAAGTATGTGTCTGCTAGCTTCAGTCCAGCTGAGAGCTGATAGTGTGTCTATGTCTGTACACAATAACTTCCTTGCTCTTGACGTTTATGAAAAGCCTCTATTGTAATGTTTCCGGGGCCACATCTTTGAGCCTCGCCAGACATCCATGAATCTCAATGTGCTTCCTCCACTGTCTCCTGACCCTCTCCATTTCTGCCATATCCCCATCAGGAGCCACTCACTCTACCAAAAAAACACCCTGTAATGTCCTCCAACGTCTACCCTGATAACTTTGATACGGACCACAATGGAGCATCTCTTCTGTCTGTTTATTGTCCTACCTGCCTGTGTACTGTATGTCCTTGGAATGTGGCTGATGGGTCACATTTACTATGTACTTTGGGGGAAAACATGTTTTACATAATCTATGTGTAGGCCTATATAGCCATACAATATGTTAGATATAAACGCGTTTCATTCACACATATTTACGTCTACCCAGTACCTTTGGTGGTGGATGAGATGAGTTTCCCTGCTATGTGTCCAGTCAGTAGGAGTTAGGAGAACGTATATGGAGGGGAGTGGTGACAGCGAGACTGTAATGAGCTGAGGGCAGAACAGAGGAGAGGAGAGGACCCAGCTGTCTCACCATTCCTTCAAAGGCCCTTTGATGCCTGTTTAAGCTGGAGCCATATTAGGAGAGATGTGCTTATGCCTCTGACAGACTCATTTGTCGCTCTTTTTCTGTCTCTCTCTCCCTCTGCCTTTCCCTTTCCTCTCCTCATGTTTCTGTCTCACTCTCTTTCCCTGCCTATCCCACTCTCTAACTTTCTCTCTCGCACTCTCTGCCTCCATATCTCACTCTATTTCTCTATCTCTCTGTCTCTCTTTCATTCTGTCTCCCTCCATCCATGTCCCTCTTCCATCCTTTGTTGGCTGTGCCCATGTGAGAGCAGGTTATTTTAATTAGAGATCATTAAGGCCAGGCCTCATTGTTAAAGGAGAGCTCCAGTGATAGTGCTAGGTGTCCTCTGATAGGTCCTGTTCTGTATAGCATCACCTCATTAAGACAGCGGCGACTGGAGAAAGAGGCCTGAAGGAAGATCGCTTTAAATAGAAATGAATCTCTATTATTGAATTGGGGCCCAAGGCCCATCTATGTGCCTAGTTCTTTCCTCCATTGTGGCTGTATAGGAGGCTGCAGGACTTACGTCACCTGGCATGTCTCATTGTCATTGACGGTTATGTAAAAAATAGAGCTGAGGGATCCTTTAGGGATGAAATGAGTAAAATGACTAATGGCTGGAAATAGCTTTTAATAGGGCCTACAGAGCTCTTGTTCCCTAAAAGACCCTGAATGATTCTCATCTTCAGTCTTTTTTACAACCTGGGATGAAATCCATTAGTGATGCCTGACTGCGATTAGTCATGTCTGGACGTAGTTACATCACACAAGGTGGCATAGCAGTTCAGACGTCTTTTGTCCTCGTCTTGTCGTGTCCTGTATATATATATATTTACAACTTTTTTTTATTTTTATTTTCCATCAACTCATCTTCAAAACACTCTCCTGCAACCCGCCTCACCAATTTATATTTATAAAAAAGTATTATTTACCTCAAATCTGTAATCCTCCAAGAAGCTAGCCAGAAACTCCAAGAAGCTAGCCTGAAACTAGTCAGAAGCTAGCCAGAAGCTAGCCTGAAACTAGCCAGAAGCTAGCCAGAAACTCCAAGAAGCTAGCCTGAAACTAGCCAGAAGCTAATCAGAAGCTAGTTAGCTTCTTTACTGGCAAATCGTTAGTATTCAGCTAACCACGGTTTGTGGTCATCAGCTATCCTTTAGCTCGAAAATCTATCGCCAGTTCTGTACGGCGCAGCGCGGCTCGGAACGGAACATACCGGACCAATTTTTCTCTCATGTCCCTGGATTTCGACTGCTCTCTGGACATTCATACCCGGATCTCACAGCTAGCTAGCTGCTATCCGTGTGACTATCGGCCTTCGTCGATTCCGGAGCAAACATCAATTATTCCGGAGCTAGCCAGCTCCGTCAATCACTCCTGGGCTGCAGTCACCTATCCGGACCCGTTTTGCTGCCTACGCGGAGCCCCACCGGGCCTTCACGGCTGGACTGCCGACGTTGTCTACCCGAAGGAGTTGTCCGGCTGGCTCCTCCGTCGCGACGTTGCCTGAACGCCCATCTGCGGCCTGCTAACCGTTAGCTGTCTTACCGGCTGCTATCTGAATAGACAATCGGACAATTTATTTATTTTTATTATTATTATGTTTTCTTCTTGGGCCTCTATGGCTATATCTATTGTTTTTATTTTTGTTGTTGTTGTGTGATTTGGATTGGTCCCCTCTACCACACGGAACCACACTGATCTACTGACGGAACGCAAGAGGTGGCTAACAGCAGACCTCCATCCTATGCTGGCTTGCTGCCGATGGCCTGGCTAGCTGTCTAGATCACCGTGATCCCCGGCCAACCTCTCCGCTCACTGGACCCTTTTGATCGCTTGACTAAGCATGCCTCTCCTTAATGTCAATATGTCTTGTCCATTGCTGTTCTGGTTAGTGTTTATTGGCTTATTTCACTGTAGAGCCTCTAGTCCTGCTCACTATACCTTATCCAACCTATTAGTTCCACCACCCACACATGCAATGACATCTCCTGGTTTCAATTATGTTTCTAGAGACAATATCTCTCTCTTCATCACTCAATACCTAGGTTTACCTCCACTGTATTCACATCCTACCATACCTTTGTCTGTACATTATACCTTGATGCTATTTTATCGCCCCCAGAAACCTCCTTTTACTCTATGTTCCAGACGTTCTAGACGACCAATTCTCATAGCTTTTAGCCGTACCCTTATTCTACTCCTCCTATGTTCCTCTGGCGATGTAGAGGTGAATCCAGGCCCTGCAGTGCCTAGCTCCACTCCTATTCCCCAGGCGCTCTCTTTTGACGACTTCTGTAACCGTAATAGCCTTGGTTTCATGCATGTTAACATTAGAAGCCTCCTCCCTAAGTTTGTTCTATTCACTGCTTTAGCACACTCTGCCAACCCGGATGTTCTAGCTGTGTCTGAATCCTGGCTTAGGAAGACCACCAAAAATTCAGAAATTTTAATTCCAAACTACAACATTTTCAGACAAGATAGAACTGCCAAAGGGGGCGGTGTTGCAATCTACTGCAAAGATAGCCTGCAGAGTTCTGTCCTACTATCCAGGTCTGTACCCAAACAATTTGAACTTCTACTTTTAAAAATCCACCTCTCTAAAAACAAGTCTCTCACCGTTGCCGCCTGCTATAGACCACCCTCTGCCCCCAGCTGTGCTCTGGACACCATATGTGAACTGATTGCCCCCCATCTATCTTCAGAGTTCGTGCTGCTAGGCGACCTAAACTGGAACATGCTTAACACCCCAGCCATCCTAAAATCTAAACTTGATGCCCTCAATCTCACACAAATTATCAATGAACCTACCAGGTACCTCCCCAAAGCCTTAAACACGGGCACCCTCATAGATATCATCCTAACCAACTTGCCCTCTAAATACACCTCTGCTGTCTTCAACCAAGATCTCAGCGATCACTGCCTCATTGCCTGCATCCGTAATGGGTCAGCGGTCAAACGACCTCCACTCATCACTGTAAAACGCTCCCTGAAACACTTCTGCGAGCAGGCCTTTCTAATCGACCTGGCCGGGGTATCCTGGAAGGATATTGATCTCATCCCGTCAGTAGAGGATGCCTGGATATTTTTTTTAAATGCCTTCCTAACCATCTTAAATAAACATGCCCCATTCAAGAAATTTAGAACCAGGAACAGATATAGCCCTTGGTTCTCCCCAGACCTGACTGCCCTTAACCAACACAAAAACATCCTATGGCGTTCTGCATTAGCATCGAACAGCCCCCGTGATATGCAGCTGTTCAGGGAAGCTAGAAACCATTATACACAGGCAGTTAGAAAAGCCAAGGCTAGCTTTTTCATGCAGAAATTTGCTTCCTGCAACACTAACTCAAAAAAGTTCTGGGACACTGTAAAGTCCATGGAGAATAAGAACACCTCCTCCCAGCTGCCCACTGCACTGAAGATAGGAAACACTGTCACCACTGATAAATCCACCATAATTGAGAATTTCAATAAGCATTTTTCTACGGCTGGCCATGCTTTCCACCTGGCTACTCCTACCCCGGACAACTGCACTGCACCCCCAACAGCAACTCGCCCAAGCCTTCCCCATTTCTCCTTCTCCCAAATCCATTCAGCTGATGTTCTGAAAGAGCTGCAAAATCTGGACCCCTACAAATCAGCCGGGCTAGACAATCTGGACCCTTTCTTTCTAAAATTATCTGCAGAAATTGTTGCCACCCCTATTACTAGCCTGTTCAACCTCTCTTTCGTGTCGTCTGAGATTCCCAAAGATTGGAAAGCAGCTGCGGTCATCCCCCTCTTCAAAGGGGGTGACACTCTAGACCCAAACTGCTACAGACCTATATCTATCCTACCGTGCCTTTCTAAGGTCTTCGAAAGCCAAGTTAACAAACAGATTACCGACCATTTCGAATCTCACCATACCTTCTCTGCTATGCAATCTGGTTTCAGAGCTGGTCATGGGTGCACCTCAGCCACGCTCAAGGTCCTAAACGATATCTTAACCGCCATCGATAAGAAACATTACTGTGCAGCCGTATTCATTGATCTGGCCAAGGCTTTCGACTCTGTCAATCACCACATCCTCATCGGCAGACTCGACAGCCTTGGTTTCTCAAATGATTGCCTCGCCTGGTTCACCAACTACTTCTCTGATAGAGTTCAGTGTGTCAAATCGGAGGGTCTGCTGTCCGGACCTCTGGCAGTCTCTATGGGGGTGCCACAGGGTTCAATTCTTGGACCGACTCTCTTCTCTGTATACATCAATGAGGTCGCTCTTGCTGCTGGTGAGTCTCTGATCCACCTCTACGCAGACGACACCATTCTGTATACTTCCGGCCCTTCTTTGGACACTGTGTTAACAACCCTCCAGGCAAGCTTCAATGCCATACAACTCTCCTTCTGTGGCCTCCAATTGCTCTTAAATACAAGTAAAACTAAATGCATGCTCTTCAACCGATCGCTACCTGCACCTACCCGCCTGTCCAACATCACTACTCTGGACGGCTCTGACTTAGAATACGTGGACAACTACAAATACTTAGGTGTCTGGTTAGACTGTAAACTCTCCTTCCAGACCCATATCAAACATCTCCAATCCAAAGTTAAATCTAGAATTGGCTTCCTATTTCGCAACAAAGCATCCTTCACTCATGCTGCCAAACATACCCTTGTAAAACTGACCATCCTACCAATCCTCGACTTTGGCGATGTCATTTACAAAATAGCCTCCAATACCCTACTCAACAAATTGGATGCAGTCTATCACAGTGCAATCCGTTTTGTCACCAAAGCCCCATATACTACCCACCATTGCGACCTGTACGCTCTCGTTGGCTGGCCCTCGCTTCATACTCGTCGCCAAACCCACTGGCTCCATGTCATCTACAAGACCCTGCTAGGCAAAGTCCCCCCTTATCTCAGCTCGCTGGTCACCATAGCATCTCCCACCTGTGGCACACGCTCCAGCAGGTATATCTCTCTAGTCACCCCCAGAACCAATTCTTTCTTTGGCCGCCTCTCCTTCCAGTTCTCTGCTGCCAATGACTGGAACGAACTACAAAAATCTCTGAAACTGGAAACACTTATCTCCCTCCCTAGCTTTAAGCACCAACTGTCAGAGCAGCTCACAGATTACTGCACCTGTACATAGCCCACCTATAATTTAGCCCAAACAACTACCTCTTTCCCAACTGTATTTAATTGTATTTATTTATTTATTTTGCTCCTTTGCACCCCATTATTTTTATTTCTATTTTGCACATTCTTCCATTGCAAAACTACCATTCCAGTGTTTTACTTGCTATATTGTATTTACTTTGCCACCATGGCCTTTTTGCCTTTACCTCCCTTCCCACCTCATTTGCTCACATTGTATATAGACTTGTTTATACTGTATTATTGACTGTATGTCTGTTTTACTCCATGTGTAACTCTGTGTCGTTGTATCTGTCGAACTGCTTTGCTTTATCTTGGCCAGGTCGCAATTGTAAATGAGAACTTGTTCTCAACTTGCCTACCTGGTTAAATAAAGGTAAAATAAAAAAAATAAAAAAAGGGCTCTTCATATCATCAAAAGTAAAGCCTTACCTAATAATTGTTAGGCTTACCTCATAAGGAATCAGTAAGGTACATACATTTTCCAACCAGAAGCCATAGAGCGGGACACTAATCCAGACGTTTATAAGAAATCCCGTTACGCCCTTAGACAAATCATCAAACCGGAAAATCGTCAATACAGGACCAAGATCGAATCCTACTACACTGGCTCTGACGCTCGTCCGATGTGGCTGGGCTTGCAAACTATTACGAATTTCAAAGGGGAGACCAGACACGAGCTGTCCAGTTGACGCAAGCCCACCAAACAACCTAAGTACCTTCTATTCTCGCTTCGAGGCACGCAACACTGAACCATACATGAGAGTACCAGCTGTTCTGGACAACTATGTGATCATGCTTTTCTTAACCGATGTGAGTAAACAGGTTAACATTCACAATGCGGCAGGGCCAGATGGATTACCAGTATGCGTACTCCGAGCATGCGCTGACCAGCTGGCAAGTGTCTTCACTGACATTTTCAACCTCTCTTTACCCAGTCTGTATTAGCAACATGTTTCATGCAGACCAGCATAGTCCCTGTGCCCACAAACTCTCAGGTAAACTGTCTAAATGACTATCTCCCTGTAGCATTCACATCTGTAGACCCACTCCAATTCGCATACCGCCCCAACAGAACCACAGATTGTGCAATCTCTATTGCACTCCACACTGTCCTTTCCCACCTGGACGAAAGGAACACCTACATGAGAATGCTGTTCATTGACTACAGCTCAACGTTCAATAATATAGTGCCCTCCAAGCTGATCACTAAGCGAAGGACCCTGGTATTAAACACCTTCCTCTGGAACTGAATACTGGACTTCCTGACTCGCCCGTCCAGGTGGTGAGGGTAGGCAACAACACATCCACCACGCTGACCCTCAGCATGGGGGCCTCTCAGGGGTGCGTGCTTACTAGTCTCCTGTATTCCCTGTTCACCCACGACTGCGTTGCCGATCACCGACGATGATGAGACGGCCTACTGGGAGGAGGTCAGAGACCAGGACAACAACCTCTCAACATCAGCAAGACAAAAGAGCTGATTGTGGACAACAGGAAATGGGGGGCCAAGCACGCCCCCGTTCACATCGACAGGGCTGTAGTGGGGCGGGTCGAGTGCTTCAAGTTTCTCAGTGTCCACATCACTAAGGACCTATCATGGTCCAAACACACCAACACGGTCGTGAAGAGGGCAGAACAATGCCTCTTCCCCTTCAGAAGGTTTAAAAGATTTGGCATGGGCCCTCAGATATTCAAAAAGTTATACAGCTGCACCATCGAGAGCATCTTGACTGGCTGCATCACCGCTTGGTATGGCAACTGCTTGACATCACCGACAACGATGAGACGGCCTATAGGGAAGGAGTTCAGAGACCTGGCCGTGTCGTGCCAGGATAACAGCCTCTCCCTCAAAGTGAACAAGACAAAGGAGATGATTGTGGACTACAGAAAAAGGAGGACCGAGCACGCCCCCATTCTCATCGACGGGGCTATAGTGGAACAGGTTGAGAGCTTCAAGTTCCTTGGTGTCCACAACACCAACAAACTATCATGGTCCAAACACACCAAGAAATTTGTGAAGAGGGCATGACAAAGCCTATTCCCCCTCAGGAGACTGAAAATATATGGCTTGGGCCCTCAAATCCTCAAAAAGTTCTACAGCTGCACCATTGAGAGCATTCTGACTGGTTGCATTACTACCTGGTATGGCAATTGCTCAGCCTCCAACCGCAAGGCACTACAGAGGGTAGGACGTAAGGCCCAGTACATCACTGGGGCCAATCTTCCAGCCATCCAGGACCTCTATTCTAGGCGGTGTCAAAGGAAGGGCCCTAAAAATGGTCAAAGACTCCAGCCACCCTACTCATAGACTGTTCTCTCTGCTGCCGCACGGCAAATGGTATCGGAGCGCCAAGTCTAGGTCCAAAAGGCTTCTTAACAGCTTCTACCCCCAAGCCATAAGACTCCTGAACAGCTAATCAAATGGCTACCCAGACTATTTTCATTCTGTACCGGTACCCCATGTATATAGCCTCCACATTGACTCTGTACCGGTACCCCATGTATATAGCCTCCACATTGACTCTGTACCGGTACCCCATGTATATAGCCTCCACATTGACTCTGTACCGGTACCCCATGTATATAGCCTCCACATTGACTCTGTACCGGTACCCCATGTATATAGCCTCCACATTGACTCTGTACCGGTACCCCATGTATATAGCCTCCACATTGACTCTGTACCGGTACCCCATGTATATAGCCTCCACATTGACTCTGTACCGGTACCCCATGTATATAGCCTCCACATTGACTCTGTACCGGTACCCCATGTATATAGCCTCCACATTGATTCTGTACTGGTACCCCATTTATATAGCCTCCACATTGACTCTGTACTGGTACCCCCTGTATATAGCCTCCACATTGACTCTGTACTGGTACCCCCTGTATATAGCCTCCACATTGACTCTGTACTGGTACCCCCTGTATATCTGTACTGGTACCCCATGTATATAGCCTCCACATTGACTCTGTACCGGTACCCCATGTATATAGCCTCCACATTGACTCTGTACTCGTACCCCATGTATATAGCCTCCACATTGACTCTGTACCGGTACCCCATGTATATAGCCTCCACATTGACTCTGTACTGGTACCCCATGTATATAGCCTCCACATTGACTCTGTACTGGTACCCCATGTATATAGCCTCCACATTGACTCTGTACCAGTACCCCCTGTATATAGTCTCCACATTGACTCTGTACCGGTACCCCATGTATATAGCCTCCACATTGACTCTGTACCAGTACCCCATGTATATAGCCTCCACATTGACTCTGTACCAGTACCCCATGTATATAGCCTCCACATTGACTCTGTACCAGTACCCCATGTATATAGCCTCCACATTGACTCTGTACCAGTACCCCCTGTATATAGCCTCCACATTGACTCTGTACCAGTACCCCCTGTATATAGCCTCCACATTGACTCTGTACCAGTACCCCATGTATATAGCCTCCACATTGACTCTGTACCAGTACCCCATGTATATAGCCTCCACATTGACTCTGTACCGGTATCCCCTGTATATAGCCTCCACATTGACTCTGTACCAGTACCCCATGTATATAGCCTCCACATTGACTCTGTACCAGTACCCCCTGTATATAGCCTCCACATTGACTCTGTACCGGTACCCCCTGTATATAGCCTCCACATTGACTCTGTACCGGTACCCCATGTATATAGCCTCCACATTGACTCTGTACCAGTATCCCCTGTATATAGCCTCCACATTGACTCTGTACCAGTACCCCCTGTATATAGCCTCCACATTGACTCTGTACCGGTACCCCCTGTATATAGCCTCCACATTGACTCTGTACCAGTACCCCCTGTATATAGCCTCCACATTGACTCTGTACCGGTACCCCCTGTATATAGCCTCCACATTGACTCTGTACCAGTACCCCATGTATATAGCCTCCACATTGACTCTGTACCGGTACCCCCTGTATATAGCCTCCATATTGACTCTGTACCAGTACCCCATGTATATAGCCTCCACATTGACTCTGTACCGGTACCCCATGTATATAGCCTCCACATTGACTCTGTACCGGTACCCCATGTATATAGCCTCCACATTGACTCTGTACTGGTACCCCATGTATATAGCCTCCACATTGACTCTGTACTGGTACCCCATGTATATAGCCTCCACATTGACTCTGTACCGGTACCCCATGTATATAGCCTCCACATTGACTCTGTACCTGTATCCCCTGTATATAGCCTCCACATTGACTCTGTACCGGTACCCCATGTATATAGCCTCCACATTGACTCTGTACCTGTATCCCCTATATATAGCCTCCACATTGACTCTGTACCAGTACCCCATGTATATAGCCTCCACATTGACTCTGTACCGGTACCCCATCTATATAGCCTCCACATTGACTCTGTACCGGTACCCCATGTATATAGCCTCCACATTGACTCTGTACCGGTACCCCATGTATATAGCCTCCACATTGACTCTGTACCGGTACCCCCTGTATATAGCCTCCACATTGACTCTGTACCGGTATCCCCTGTATATAGCCTCCACATTGACTCTGTACCGGTACCCCATGTATATAGCCTCCACATTGACTCTGTACCGGTACCCCATGTATATAGCCTCACTACTGTTATGTTACTGCTGCTCTTTTATTTTTTTTAAATATTTTTTTTACTTAACTTTTTAAAAATGTTTAAACTGGGTTGTTGGTTAAGGGCTTGTAAGTAAGCATTTCACTGTACGGTCTACACCTGTTTTATTCGGTGCATGTGACAAATAAAATTGGATTTACATCTACTCAGTACCTTTGGTTGTGGATGAGATGAGTTTCCCTGCTATGTGTCCAGGACCACAGCCACTCGAACCATGGCCTGTTCACCCCGCTACCTTCTAGAAGGCAAAGAAACTACAGGTGCATCAAAGCTGGGATTTACAGACTGAGCAAAAGCTTCAGGCCATCAGACTGTTAAATAGTCACCACTAGCCGGCTTCCGCCTGATACACTGCCCTGAATTTAGTCACTGTTACTAGCCGGCTATCACCCGGTACTCTACTCTGCACCTTAGCGACTGCTGCCCTATGTACATAGTCATTGAACACTGGTCACTTTAATAATGGTCACTTTAATAATGTTTACATACTGTTTTACCCACTTCATATGTATATACTGTATTCTATTCAAGGCCCATCCTCTGTAACTACTGCTGTACTCACCTTTCCTATTGAAATACTGTCTATACACACCAACATATACAGAACATATTCACTGAGTGTACAAAACATTAGGAACACCTGCTCTTTCCATGACCAGGTGAATCCAGGTGAAAGCTATGATCCCTTTTTGATGTCACCTGTTAAATCCACTTCAATCAGTGTAGATGAAGGGAAGGAGACAGGTTAACGAAGGATTTTTAATCCTTGAGACAATTGAGACATGGATTTTGTATTTGTGCCATTCAGAGAATGGGCAAGACAAAAGAAGAAAGCACCTTTGAACTAGGTATGATAGTAGGTGTCAGGCGCACCGGTTTGTGTCAAGAACTGACACACTGCTGGATTTTTCACGCACAGCAGTTTGCCTTGAGTATCAAAAATGGTCCACCACACAAAGGACATCCAGCCAACTGTGGAAAACATTGGGGTCAACATGGGCCAGCATCCCAGAGGAATGCTTTTGACACCTTGTAGAGTCCATGCCCCGACCAATTGAGGCTATTCTGTTATGTTATGTTTTGTACGCTCAGTGTATATATATTCTGGACTCTGACATTGCTCGTTCTGATATTTCTTAATTTATTTATTTGTATTTTTTAAAATTTGTGTGTATTGTTTTATATTGTTAGGTACACTGCACTGTTGGAGCTTGAAACATAAGCATTTTGCTGCACCTGCGATAACATCTGCTACAATTTGACTTGATTAGATTTTAGCACTGTAGGCATTTACAGAGCTATGGATGTCCTGTGGATATTTTAGACAGGTTCCAATGCATTCCCATAGAGATCACATTAGTCATATGATTCTATAAGTAATTCTATGAGCATACTATTCTTTAGAATAACGCTCTATTCAGCATGGGAAAATATTCCTATGGCTGATGTCTAATGTGTGTTGTGTTGCTATTCAGTTTGTCTGCAATGTTGACACCTTTGATCAATGACATGTCATTTGGGAGAAGTGTGACCTGTGTTTTTTCCTGGTCTCTCTGCTCAGAATGTAGAGTATCTCTGTTCTCAACCTGGACTCAAGGGGTAGATGTAACATAGTGTAGCAAATCCAGGATTCTCCAATTAGTATGATATGTAATGTTTCGTATGATGCGTACTAATTTGTGGATCTCCATCATGCACTTTGAATGATATGTTACGAATTGGAATTAAAACAAAAAGTTACAAATTGCAATTTGTGAATGCTACAAATTTACAAAACTTGTATGAATTGATATGTTACAAATTGGTTAGGTGGCTAATGTAGTTGCAGAAATTCTAAAGTTGTCCGTGATAAGATTCAAATACGCAACCGTTGGGATGCTACACGTTCACGTTATACACCCACCCATCCCACTTTCATCTTTGCCGTAGGTAACATACAGTATCATACTCATTTTAGTGTCCCAGATTTACATTTACTATATAGTACATCTAGTCTGAGACATGCTGCTGACTAAGTCTCTCCTGAGTGACATTAACTGCAGTCAATCAATAACACACAGCACTGCAGGGTTTAGATGGGAACTACAATAGCAGCTCTGGTGCTCAAGGCATCAACTCCCAGACACAGACAGCTGTAGGGGGAAAGGGGGTTAATCCAGTTGTCCAACTGAATGTATTCAACTGATATGTGTCTTCTGCATTTAACCCAACCCCTCTAAATCAGAGAGGTGCAGGGGGCTGCCTTAATTGACATCCACGGCACCTGGGGAACAGCAGGTTAACTGCCTTGCTCGGGCAGAATGACATATTTTTACC
Source organism: Oncorhynchus kisutch (assembly GCF_002021735.2). Lineage (NCBI taxonomy): Eukaryota > Metazoa > Chordata > Actinopteri > Salmoniformes > Salmonidae > Oncorhynchus > Oncorhynchus kisutch. The sequence goes on along the minus strand of NC_034176.2, from coordinate 20,258,209 downwards.
TTGTCGGGGATTCGATCCAGCAACCTTCTGGTTACTGGCCCAACGCTCTAACCACTAGGCTACCTGCCGCATGTGTTTAAGATGAGATCTATGGTTTGTAAAAAGACAGGTTTAATCCAGCAGGGATACACCAGAGATGTGTCTTATCACATTCATATGATGGAGAGTCTTCACCATCACACAACTGTCATTTCCCCCACAAACCTCTTCTGTCCATTTTTTGTTTATCTTAACATTTCTCAAGTAGGTGGCGAGTTGTAATCTCCCTGACAACCACTCGCGTACACTCATTCTTTCCCTCCCTCTTCTACTTTCTCTTCCCCTCTCCCACTCTCCGTCTTGCCTCATCTCTGTCCCTTTCATGCAGCACTCCTACAAGGGTGTGTGCGTGCGTGTGCATGTGTGTGTGGAGCTTTAAAGGCAACTCTCGGCTCAGCCAAGGCTGCATAGCACACACACTCATCTTTGTTGCTGGACAGAGAGGGAGGAGAAGATGGGGAGAGGGAGAGAGATGTTGAGAGATGGGGATTGAGTCAGACAGAGTGAAAAGACAAGGGACCAGCCTGGTGACACAACCATCAACCTGTCAATATAACACACACACACACAGACCTTCCTTAAGAAGCCATAAGAAGGGAGTTACAGACCAATTAGCTCATACGAGGAGAGCTGTTGCTAATTTCTCATCATTCATTACTCAATACAATGGCAGAGAATCAATGCAATCAGAGCAGACAGCCCCAGTGGTCAGGAAGAGAGGAGAGGACTGGTAATCAGGATGGGAACAGACACCTACACAAAACACACACTCACGTGCACATACACAAACAAGCAAGTGTACTATACGCAACAAATACACACACACACACACACATACACACACACACTCATAAAGAGCAGGATATTGGAAGCAGCTTTAGAGAATGATCAAGTGGTGACATCTATAAAAGGATGGATCTGTGAACATCTGAGGCAGCTGCATCTTAATTGGATTGCCTCCCTTATTAAAATGCTAGTAGGGTGGGCTGTCTCTCTGTTTCCCTTTCTGTCTGTCGCTCTCTCTGCCCCTTTCTCTCACTTTCTCTCTCTTCCACTCTATCCCTTTCTCTCACTCTTTCTCTGTCCCTTTCTCTCTCACACACACTTTCACAAACTGGCTGTCTCACACCAGGCTGTATCACTGTCATTGCTGTGTGTTCAGTAGTTGAAGCCCTAATTCCATCCTGGTAGCTGATGTTGTCTTTGGGTTCACTCTGCTGCCAAGCCACAACAATGCTGGATAGACTAAATCCCTATCGACTCAGTATATGACACTCAGCTTTAGAGAGCTGCATTGCTACACTGTATCCAGCCAATGTTAGATTGGCAAATCTATTCGAGGGGAGGCAGAGGGGAAGGGAGAGGGGCAGCAGGGATAGACGAGGGGAACAGAGGATGAAGGGAGGGTAGGGGTCAGGTAATGCAGCTGGTGGTAATTTTCTATCAAGCTGCCTGGTGCCACAAATTGGGAGTGGTACAAACCCTGTTAGCCACCTGCTCTCTAACTACAGTGACAGACCGGTGGAGAGGTTCCTATAGCAATCACACCTTCATTTAGGCTTCAGATACTCAATCAACTGACCCTACTATCAATCTCTTCCAATCAAAACACTCAGAAAGGGGATTGTTTTCTTTCATATGAGAGATTGATCAGATACTGCTTTTTACAAGTAGCAACGATATGTCCAGTATATATGGTACCGTTCAAAAGTTTGGACACACCTACTCGTTCATGGGTTTTTCAAAACTATGAAATAACACAAATGGAACCATGTAGTAACCAAAAAGGGTTAAACAAATCCATATATATATTATATTTGGGATTCTTCAAAGTAGCCACCCTTTGCCTTGATGACAGCTTCAAATCAAATCAAATGTATTTGTCACATACACATGGTTAGCAGATGTTAATGTGAGTGTAGCGAAATGCTTGTGCTTCTAGTTCCGACAATGCAGTAATAACCAACGAGTAATCTAACCTAACAATTCCAAAACTGCTACCTTATACACACAAGTGTAAAGGGATAAAGAATATGTACATAAAGATATATGAATGAGTGATGGTACAGAACGGCATAGGCAAGATGCAGTAGATGGTATCGAGTACAGTATATACATATGAGATGAGTAATGTAGGGTATGTAAACAAAGTGGCATAGTTTAAAGTGGCTAGTGATACATGTATTACATAAAGATGCAGTAGATGATAATGGGTACAGTATATACATATACATATGTGATGAGTAATGTAGGGTATGTAAACCTTATATTAAGTAGCATTGTTTAAAGTGGCTAGTGATATATTTTACATACATTTCCATCAATTCCCATGATTAAAGTGGCTGGAGTTGAGTCAGTGTGTTGGCAGCAGCCACTCAATGTTAATGGTGGCTGTTTAACAGTCTGATGGCCTTGAGATAGAAGCTGTTTTTCAGTCTATCGCTTTGCACACTCTTGGCATTCTCCCAACCAGCTTCATGATGTAGTCACCTGGAATGCATTTCAATTGACGGGTGTGCCCTGTTAAAAGTTAATTTGTGGAATTTCTTTCCTTAATGCGTTTGAGCCAATCAGTTGTGTTGTGACAAGGTAGGGTTGGTATATAGAAGATAGCCCTATTTGGTAAAAAACCAAGTCCATATTATGGCAAGAACAGGTCAAATAAGCAAAGAGAAATGACAGTCCATCATTACTTTAAGACTTGAAGGTCAGTCAATCTGGAAAATATCAAGAACTTTGAAAGTTTCTTCAAGTGCAGTCACAAATACCATCAAGTGCTATCATGAAACTGGCTTTCATGAGGACCGCCACAGGAAAGGAAGACCCAGAGTTACGTACGTCTGCTGCAGAGGATAAGTTCATTAGAGTTAACTCTATCTGAGATTTCAGGCCAAATAAATGCTTCACAGAGTTCAGGTAACAGACACATCTCAACATCAACTGTTCAGAGGAGACTGCGTGAATCATGCCTTCATGGTCAAATTTCTGCAAAGAAACCACTACTAAAGGACACCAAAAATATGAAGAGACTTGCCTGTGTAAGGGTTATTTGACCAAGGAGAGTGATGGAGGGCTGCATCAGATGATGTTCTACACAATCACCTGACCTCAACCCAATTAATTTTATTTTTTATTTTTATTTTTTACCTTTATTTAATTAGGCAAGTCAGTTAAGAACAAATTCTTATTTTCAATGATGGCCTAGGAACAGTGGGTTAACTGCCTGTGGGTTAACTGCCTGTTCAGGGGCAGAATGACAGTTGGACCGCAGAGTCCGAAGGAAAAGCAGCCAACAAGTGCTCAGTATTTTTGGGAACTCCCTCAAGACTGTTGGAAAAGCATTCCTCATGAAGCTGGTTGAGAGAATGCCAAGTGTGTGCAAAGCTGTCATCAAGGCAAAGGGTGGCTACTTTGAATAATCTCAAATATAAAATCTATTTTGATTTGCTTAATACTTGTTAGCTTACTACATGATTCCATTTGTGTTATTTCATAGTTTTGATGTCTTCACTATTATTCTACAATGTAGAAAATAGTAAAAATAAAGAAAAACCCTTGAATGAGTAGGTGTGTACAAACTTTTGACTGGTACTGCATATATATTATTCTCATATTTTTTCCCCTTTAAATGTTGTATTTTTCATTCACTCCAGATACAAACGTATACATAGGAACAACAACTTACAGACACACAAACAATGACTACATCTCATCTGCCCAGACCCGCATGCTCACACCCCCATCCCTAGTTCCTGCATTATTGTTGGCCAGGTGGCCTTAAATTGTACCAATTCATTTTTCTCGTCACCCATGCTATTTCAATATTTCAATAATAAATCATTCTTTTTTTTGTCGTGTCAATGTTGGTAGATTGATTGATTGATTGATTTCCACGTTTTTAGTGTGTTTTTTCAAGATAAGTGATGAGAAGAGAATCATCCAGCCCATTGGTATCTCACTATACCCATCTATGTCATGTCTTGAAATATGCAGACAGATGGATTAAAAGTAAGTTTACATTGTAATACTTCTGACAGACAACTTTCTAGTTCAAATCAAATCAATTTGTATTTGTCACATGCGCAGAATACAAAATGTGTAGACCTTACAGTGAAATACTTACTTACAAGCCCTTAGCCAACAATGCAGTTTTAAGAAAATACCTGAAAAAAGTAAGAGATAAGAATAACAAATAATTACAGAGCAGCAGTAAATAACAATAGCGGTGCTATATACAGAGGGTGCCGGTACAGAGTCAATGTGTGGGGTCACCGGTGTCGAGGTAATTGAGGTTGTATGTACATGTAGGTATAGTTATTAAAGTGACTATGCATAGATAATAGCAGATATGCATAGATCATTCTGCCCACAATTTATGAACATTATAGTATTCCCAGAAAGCATGGATAATTGAGCCATTATTAGTTTTACACTTGTTACATGACTCTGTTATTGTGCAGTAAAATTTGTGAATTTTTTTCTCTTGTATAATAAGTTCTGTATGCTCTGCAAAAAAAGAAGCGTCCCTTTTTCAAAACCCTGTCTTTCAAAGATATATTTTTTAAACCAAATAACTTCATAGATCTTCATTGTAAAAGGTTTAAACACTGTTTCCCATGCTTGTTCAATGAACCATAAACAATTAATGAACACTCACCTGTGGAATGGTCGTTAAGACACTAACAGCTTACAGACGGTTGGCAATTTAGGTCACAGATGAAAACTTAGGACACTAAAAGGCCTTTGTACTGACTCTGAAAAGCACCAAAAGAAAGACGCCCAGGGTCCCTGCTCATCTCCGTGAACGTGCCTTAGGCATGCTGCAAGGAGGCATGAGGACTGCAGATGTCGCCTATGGGCACAAACCCACCGTCGCTGGACCAGACAGGACTGGCAAAAATTGCTCTTTACTGACGAGTCGTGGTTTTGTCTCACCAGGGGTGATGGTCTGATTCACGTTTATCGTCGAAGGAATGAGCGTTACACCGATGCCTGTACTCTGGAGCGGGATCGATTTGGAGGTGGAGGGTCCGTCATGGTCTGGGGCGGTGTGTCACAGCATCATCGGACTGAGCTTGTCATTGCAGGAAATCTTAACACTGTGCGTTACAGGGAAGACATTCTCCTCCCTCATGTGGTACCCTTCCTGCAGGCTCATCCTGACATGACCCTCCAGCATGACAATGCCACCAGCCATACTGCTTGTTATGTGCATGATTTCCTGCAAGACAGGAATGTCAGTGTTCTGCCATGGCCAGCGACAAGCCTGGATCTCAAACCCATTGAGCACGTCTGGGACCTGTTGGATCGGAGGGTGAGGGCTAGGGCCATTCCCCCCAGAAATGTCCGGGAACTTGCAGGTGCCTTGGTGGAAGAGTGGGGTAACATCTCACAGCAAGAACTGGAAAATCTGGTGCAGTTCATGAGGAGGAGATGCACTGCAGTACTTAACGCAGCTGGTGGCCACACCAGATGCTGACTGTTACTTTTGATTTTGACCCCCCTTTGTTCAGGGACACATTATTCCATTTCTGTTAGTCACATGTCTGTGGAACTTGTTCAGTTTATGTCTCAGTTGTTGAATCTTATGTTCATACAAATATTTACACGTGTTAAGTTTGCTGAAAATAAACGCAGTTGACAGTGAGAGGACGTTTCTTATTTTGCTGAGTTTATTAGTTTACTCTGGATTAAGCGTACATTTTCATTAACTGTAATTTCAATAGTTATGCTCCAACTTTCCCTCCATCTTGTGCCAAGAACAGTTATTTTTAAGTCTTGGTGATGCTAAATAGCTGAGAGCGTGGTAGAAACTTATTTAGTTGAAACTGGAATTAAATTACATTCCATCAGCGTTCTCTCTCTCTCTCTCTCTCTCTCTCTCTCTCTCTCTCTCTCTCTCTCCCACCTCCTAGTATTGACACTCGTTCAGCAGAAGATCCTCCTCTACCTGTCAGAAGGTCTATTTATAGAACTTCATTTGGCTGTGTCGTGTGCCGTGTTTGCCCTGTTTTTTGCAGTATTGCGTTGTTTACAATGTGTGTGTGCTTGCAGTGTGAGCGGTGGCTCTGATAACAGTGCAGTAGTATCTAACAATTCACAGAAATACACAAATCTAAAAGCAATGTCGGAGTGGCATTGGCTAAAATACAGTAGAATAGAATACAGTATATACATATGAGATGAGTAAAGCAGTATGTAAACATTATTAAAGTGACTAGTCTTCCATTATTAAAGAGGCCGGTGATTCCATGTCTATGTATATAGGGCAGCAGCCTCTAAGGTGCAGGGTTGAGTAACCGGGTGGTAGCTGGCTCGTGATGGCTATTTAACAGTCTGATGGCCTTGAGATATAAGCTGTTTTTCAGTCTCTCGGTCCCAGCTTTGATGCACCTGTACTGACCTCGCCTTCTGAATGATAGTGGGGTGAACAGGCCGTGTCTCGGGTTGTTGATATCTTTGTTGATCTTTTTGGCCTTCCTGTGACAGCGGGTGCTGTAGGTTTCCTGGAGGGCAGGCAGTGTGCCCGTTGATTCGTTGGGCAGACTGCACCACCCTCTCAAGAGCCCTCCAGCCCTCCAGTTGCAGGTGGTGCAGTCGCCGTACCAAGTGGTGTTACAACCCGACAGGATGCTCTCAATTATGCATCTGTAAATGTTTGAGGGCTTTAGGGTTCAAGCCGAATTTCTTCAGCCTCCTGAGGTTGAAAAGGCATTGTTACACCTTCTTCACCACACTGTCTGTGTGGGTGGAACAGTTCAGGTTGTCAGTGAAACTAATATCACATTTTGATTGATTTCCTCAATCAGCGTTTGGAATTGAGATTGAGAATGTAGTACCACAACCTTTATAGTGAGTCTGAGCTGTGTGTATAATACATATCCTGAACCATTTTAACATTCACTATGTAATCTGTAGACCAATGTATATAATTATTCTAACAAATACAGGTGTTCTTACCATGACTGTCAATATTGTTATGTATCCATATGGTTTTGTATTTATGACACACAATGCAATATGGTGGATGTGGGCTAGTGATGCGCTGGTCAGTTGTTTGTTCACCTGTACCAGCCCACAACTGCTAATAAGCCATCTGTAACCTCCCGACTATATGTGATGAAGTGAAAATCTGAGGTCAGCACCCAACCCTAACCTACAAATAGGAAATGTGCTGTACAGTTAGAGATTTCCAACATTTTGGTAGGCTATTTGTTGGTCAACTTGTCTATAATTAAATAGCCTACATTTAGCTTCTCTTCTGTATACTAAATAAACCCTTGCTCACCAAAAAAATTTAATAAATCGCTGGGTGGGTCACAATTGAGACCAGCGACTCATCTGCAAGAGAGCCATGTGAACATGGACAAACAATAAATCATATCAATACAATAAATACAACAAGATTAATCAAAACAAACACAACTCTCACATATCACCTCCCTTAAACTGTCCAATGGAGACCAGTGAGTCTAACTTCAAGGTGGCCTGAAGGTTATTCCACGAGCTGGGGGCATTAAAACTAAAAGCATTTTTCCCCAGCTCAGTGGAGACCTGCAGAACCTCCAGAACCAGCCAGTCCAGAGAGCGGGTCTGACAATTGCTGAATCTTTAGTTAATACATGAGCTGAGTTAGTGGGGGAGTCGCTTCATTTGCAAGAAGTAGCCAATGCTGGGCCCTTCTGGTAGTCAGAGACTCCCAGCCAGCTATACAAAATGCAGTGATGTGTACAAAAATTGTCCCTAGTAGTAAAACGCAGTGCTGATTGAAAGACTGAATGTTACGGTTTTAAAGCAGAAGCTGCGGCTTGCGTGTCGATGATATCACCATAATCAAGTAATGGGAGGAGCGTTGTTTGAACAATCTTCCTTCTAGGGTGGCAGGTAGCCGGGCGGTTGAGAGCATTTGGTCACTGGTTCGATTCCCTGAGCCGATTCCCTGCGCCGACTAGGTGAAACATCATTCGATGTGCCCTTGAACAAGTCACTTAACCCTAATTGCTCTTTTAAGTTGCTCTGGAAAAGAGCGTCTGTAATTGTAAAATATACTTTCCAAAGTAAGGTAGGATTTATTTCTATAACCTAATCTTAATTCTCAGCTGTTTTGTCTGTTTTTCAATGTGTGTTTATAAAAGAGAGCTTATTGTTATTATTTTTTATTTATACCTTTATTTAACTAGGCAAGTCAGTTAAGAACAAATTCTTATTTTCAATGACAAACTAGGAACAGTGGGTTAACTGCCTGTTCAGGGGCAGAACGACAGACCTTGTCAGCTCGGGGGTTTGAACTTGCAACCTTCCGGTTACTAGTCCAACGCTCCAACGCTTATTATGTGGAACTTGCTGAATTTTGGCTCCCTTTAATGTGCACGTACTCAGGTCCTCAGGGTCAATATTACGAGACCTAGAGAACAACATACATACATTTGGTTTTATTAGCATTTAACACTAGTTTAAGATCAGTAAGCAATTTTTGAATTGAGTCAAAACCATGTTGAAGGTAATGAATGACCTGCTGTACTGAGGGGGCACAGGAGTAAGTATTTGTATTATCTGTGTAGAGATGAATGTTACAGGTGTTAACAGAGACCAATATTATTTGTTTAAATAGCGAAGAGAACAGGGCCTAAATTCTACCCCTGCGGCACACCTTTCGTAATATTGAGGAAACTACATTTGATATCGTCAGTAAGCACACATTGTGTAATGCCGTTAGACAGTTCTTGAACGATTTGCAAGTTGCCTGATCTAGGCCTATTTCAGACAACATTTGAACAGGTAAGGACTGGTCAACCATATCAAATGCCTTCAATGGGTCAATAAATAAAGCAGCACAATGATTTTTATGGTCTAAACAATATAGGACATCATCTAAGACAAGTGTAGCCACTGAAACAGTGCTATTCCCAGGTCTAAAACCAGATTGGTGCTCCGTAAGAATAGAATGACAATTAAAACAAGTTCTAAGCTGAGAGTTGACCAGGGACTCTTTAGCAAGGCAAGAACTTGGAAAATGGACAGTAGTTAGCGAAGTCAGAATGATCTCCGCCTTTGTGTAGGGGGAGGACTGAGGATAACCCCAGAAACAATTGTCAAGTAAAAAATATAGCTTAGTGATTCTGCAATAAGTGGGGCAGAAAGTTGTAGCAAAAGGGATCAAGTGTGTCATCCCCAGTTCATAATTTTTTATTTATTTTACCTTTATCTTCAATAAGGCACTTAGTACATCATAGACATGAAATGGTTGAAATGAAAATGAGGGAAGTGTAGCTGGGAATGTATCTTTCTCTGCAACCTGGCTTGAGGTGGCTTGGAGGCATGAATGACTCCCTCTACTGGAATCAGTTTTCAGAAGCAATTTTATCAAATAGGTGACCCGCTGAGGCGAAGTGGTTATTAAAAGCACCACAAATGTCCATCTGTTATGGGACCATAGCAGTGGCGGCCGGTGCCATTTACTTTGTGCTTCATGAGCTTGGCCTTATTTCTATTACAGCATATTGGATGACTGTCATTCATATTCCATTCACCCAGCTCAATGTAACATCAATAGGTTTAGGCTACTACATGATACACACATTTTCCCTGTACCCATCATGAGGTTGCTACAACCTAGCCTATGAATGAAAGTTTACAATATGCTGTAGGTGCACAGGTCGAGAGACGTTTGAGTAATCGAGGTGACAGAGAGTGACACATTCAATACCACCTTGCACACTCTTGCCTGCGTCTAGCTGATCTAGGGTGTAATCATTAGTCCTACAGTTGCAAATGAGATTCCAAGAACACAGGATGAGATGTTACTATCCTTTGTGCAAGCACTTCCAAGAGTTAATGAACAGTGAGCGTGGTGAAATTTGGGGAGCGCATCATCAGTAGTGTACCTTTGGTTCCTAGGGTGTTTCGGCCTTTCACACTATACACCCTCCCCAAAGGCGACAGGGTGATCAATCCTACGCTTGCGTCCCATTTGTCCAATAGAGTTTCTATTGGACAAATTCAGGTATGTGTATCCCTGTTTCTTTCTGTTTGCTTCCGATTGATAAACGTTTTTCAAAATAATCGGTGGAATGAATAGACCCCTGATCACACGCAAACACAGTTCACTTTCATAGCAGCCATATACAGTAAAAACATCATGATCACTTTGCTCCTTGTACTGTATATATGATTCCTTCTCGCGACTATCTACGCTCTCTCCTCTTCTCATGTTTTCCCTTCGTTTGTGGACTTTAGTGCACAAAACATCAGCTGTCTGTGACAGGGCGAAAAAACCTTTCCAAGCTGCTACACATAGCCTACATCATTGTCATACATAGCTACTAGAACTAACGCGTTTGTAAACCTGTGTATATTGGTTCCTAACTTTCTTGAAAAGTTGCATATCGTGGGGGCTATTCGATGCTAATGCAGTACGCCACAGGATGTTTTTGTGCTGGTCAAGGGCAGTCAGGTCTGGAGTAAACCAAGGGCTATATCTTTTCCTGGTTCTACATTTTTTGAATGGGGCATGCTTATTTAAGATGGTGAGGAAAGCACTTTTAAAGAATAACCAGCCATCCTCAACTGACAGAATGAGGTCAATATCCTTCTAGGATACCCGGGCCAGGTCAATTAGAAAGGCCTGAAGTGTTTTAGGGAGCGTTTGACAGTAATGAGGGGCGGTCATTTGACCGCAGACCCATTACGGACGCAGGCAAAGAGGCAGTGATCGCTGTGATCCTGGTTGAAGACAGCAGAGGTGTATTTGGAGGGCAGGTTGGTTAGGATGATATCTATGAGGGTGCCCATGCTTACGGATTTGGGGTTTTACCTGGTAGGTTTATTGATAATTTCTGTGAGATTGAGGACATCAAGCTTAGATTGTAGGGTGGCCGGGGTGTTAAGCGTGGCCATCTAGTGCGTTCGGAACAGAGAGTAAAAGGAGCAGGTTTCTGGGCGTGGTAGAATAGATTCAAGGCATAATGTACAAACAAAGGTATGGTAGGATGTGAGTTCAGTGGAGGTAAACCTAGGCATGTGACGATGGGAGTGACGATGAGAGAGGTATTGTCTCTAGAGACACCATTTAAACCAGGTGAGGTCCACCATAGGAGGTGGAACAAAAGGGTTAGCTAAGGCATATTGAGCAGGGCTGGAGTCTCTACAGTGAAATAAGACAGCAATCACTAACCAAAACAGCAATGGACAAGGCATATTGACATTAGGGAGAGGCATGCGTAGCTGTGTGATCATATGCTCCAGTGAGTAGCTAGGTGGGCTGGAGACACGGCGATTCAGACAGCTAGCGGGCCGGGGCTAGCAGAAGGGCCTTAGAGGGACATCGCGACTGAAGAAGTCTGTTGTAGCCCCCTCGTGCGGTTACGTCGGCAGACCAGTTGTGATGGATCAGCAGGGCTCCATGTAGTAAAAGGGTCCAGGCCAATTGGCAAAATAGGTATAGTAGCCCAAGAAATTGGCTGATGGACCTCTTCAGCTAACAGTCCGATATGCTCTAGACAGCTAGCGGGTCGCGGCTAACAGGCTAGCAGATGGGCATTCAGGTTGACGTCGCAACGGAGGAGCCTGTTGAAAAGCCCCCTTGGGATGGTTACGTCGGTAGTCCAGTCATGATGAATCGGCGGTGATCCGTATAGACAGTAAAAGTCGAGTTTGAAGGTAGGCCTTGAAATACATCCACAGGTCCACCTCCAATTGACTCAAATGATATAAATTAGCCTATCAGAAGCTTCTAAAGCCATGACATAATTTGGGGGAATTTTCCAAGCTGTTTAAAGTCACAGTCAACTGTATGTAAACTTATGACCCACTGGAATTGTGATGCAGTGAATTATAAGTGAAATAATCTGTCTGTAAACAATTATTGGAAAAATGACTTGTGTCATGCACAAAGTAGATGTCCTAACCGACTTGCGAAAACTATAGTTTGTTAACAAAAAATTTGATGAGTGGTTGAAAAACGAGTTTTAATGACTCCAACCTAAGTGTATGTAAACTTCCGACTTCAACTGTATCAGAATGTACACGTTGGTTAGAGTAAGCCAGAGTAATAATAAAATATATTTTTGAGATCAAATTTCTGCCATCTACATGAATCAGTCCAATGCCGCAGCTGCGGCTGTCAGTTGGTAACCCCTTAATTGAAAATGACATAGGGCTAGTTTGAATTGGTATAGATACAAGATTGTCTATAACTGTACCATTGGGCCCAATGCTTTGAGTGAGGACATGGATTAAAATGAGTCAATGAGGGTTACCTGTTGCGGCCTGCCGCATGATGAGAATGCTGATAATTTATGGTTAGGATTTCCTGAGCGGAACTTCGGGTGTTAAATAAATCAGACTGAATGCTTCAATCTAGTTGACATTGGTAAAGTTCTCTTTCATCTCTACTTCTCTTCCGCAGCGAAGACGTTTAGGGGCCGGGGAGTAAATGCAATAATTTAAATATAACATTTCTAAATGACATCAGTTTGACTGTTTTTATAGAAATTAAAAGCTGTGAAAACTACCCAACATGTTACTAATAAGATTTCCTGTCAGCTTGGATACATATTTTATGTGGTTGAAATACTATCAGCATGCTGAAAGAAATTAATCCTATTTCTCCACTCCTGTTCCTGAGTCAAAACCGATATTTGGTGTAGCATTTTACTGCAAGAAATGCTTAATTGTGCAGTGGTTTATATTATATAAGGCTCTATGAGAGGTTAGTCAGTGTCCAGATTCCAGGCTACTATTCCATTTAACCCATCTGAACATACAGTTACATTAACGTACCATTTTGAAGTCCCCATCTTGTGACTGTCAAATATATATAGCGCCTCAAAATCATCATACATACGGTATCATATATACATCATACATACTGTATCATACATACATCATACATACATCATACATACAGTATCATACATACAGTATCATACATACAGTATCATACATACTGTATCATACATACATCATACATACTGTATCATACATACATCATACATACATCATACATACTGTATCATACATACAGTATCATACATACTGTATCATACATACATCATACATACTGTTACCACTTCACCAAATCTTTCCTAAACATCAGGCTGTTCTGACCCTCCTATTTTTTTTCTGCCCTCCATTTCGCAGCTTTTCTCTTATTGAATTAAACAACGACGTTAACTTTTTCTGCCCAAGTTCCCAAAAGCATTTGGCAATTGCTGTGTATTTGGCGAGCGTACAGTTAGACCCTATTTAGGATTAGGCTATGCACTAACGGCAAATACAAATTATGAAAGAAAAACCTCAATGTAGCTTATAGATATGAATTGCACAGGAATGATACATTTATGGATTTTCTTTTGCATTGTTTTCTCTTTATTCCACCCACCGCCCCTCATCCACACAATATTTTTTGACCCTAAACTTGCCCTCACTGCAGATATAACCGCAAGGACTGCAGGTTATGAGTCAACCCTCACATCCCTAATGTAGGCTGTGAGTTTCCCAGCTTTTCAAAGTAGATTATGCTCGTGTCATACAGGTTCATTACAGAATGAGGAGGTTTTGACATCCATGTTCCCTCACAATCTTTAAATAAATATTCTCATAGCCTCTTTTCAATCCTAAAAGCAGACAGTTAACTGTAACTATGTAACTTGGCAACAGGTTCTGCTGAGATGCCCACACACAATGTAAACCAAACAGGAAACAGGAACACAAATAAACACGTACTCTCTCACACTGCCCACACACACACAAACACACATGCACGCACACACACACACATGCACACACACCAGCCTGGATTACTGTTTTTCATACCAGGATCAGCAGTATGACTGAAATTATACTTCTCATTAAGCAGGATGAGATTGATCATCACAATTGTGTTTCAGGAAGCTCTGGTGCAGCACCCAGGTGACTGATAAACTGTACAAACTGCCATATGTAAAGCCCTTTGAGACCTAGTGGAAGGGCCAGACACACATATGACCCACACAAAAATACATTTCCTCTAAATCCACTTTTCTTCTGAATGACTAGCTTTATGAATTATGATTTAAGAGATAGTCTTACAGTGTAATGACATTATCACTTTTTAAATAGTGTTTTTATTGAAAATAGAATATACAGTGGGGCAAAAAAAGTATTTAGTCAGCCACCAATTGTGCAAGTTCTCCCACTTAAAAAGATGAGAGAGGCCTGTAATTTTCATCATAGGTACACTTCAACTATGACAGACAAAATGAGAAAACAAATCCAGAAAATCACATTGTAGGATTTTTTATGAATTTATTTGCAAATTATGGTGGAAAATAAGTATTTGGTCACCTACAAACAAGCAAGATTTCTGGCTCTCACAGACCTGTAACTTCTTCTTTAAGAGGCTCCTCTGTCCTCCACTCGTTACCTGTATTAATGGCACCTGTTTGAACTTGTTATCAGTATAAAAGACACCTGCCACAACCTCAAACAGTCACACTCCAAACTCCACTATGGCCAAGACCAAAGAGCTGTCAAAGGACACCAGAAACAAAATTGTAGACCTGCACCAGGCTGGGAAGACTGAATCTGCAATAGGTAAGCAGCTTGGTTTGAAGAAATCAACTGTTGTGATCAATTAGGAAATGGAAGACATACAAGACCACTGATAAACTCCCTCGATCTGGGGCTCCACGCAAGATCTCACCCCGTGGGGTCAAAATGATCACAAGAACGGTGAGCAAAAATCCCAGAACCACACGGGGGGACCTAGTGAATGACCTGCAGAGAGCTGGGATCAAAGTAACAAAGCCTACCATCAGTAACACACTACGCCGCCAGGGACTCAAATCCTGCAGTGCCCGACGTGTCCCCCTGCTTAAGCCAGTACATGTCCAGGCCCGTCTGAAGTTTGCTAGAGAGCATTTGGATGATCCAGAAGAAGATTGGGAGAATGTCATATGGTCAGATGAAACCAAAATATAACTTTTTGGTAAAAACTCAACTCATCGTGTGTGGAGGACAAAGAATGCTGAGTTGCATCCAAAGAACACCATACCTACTGTGAAGCATGGGGGTGGAAACATCATGCTTTGGGGCTGTTTTTCTGCAAAGGGACCAGGACGACTGATCCGTGTAAAGGAAAGAATGAATGGGGCCATGTATCGTGAGATTTTGAGTGAAAAACCTCCTTCCATCAGCAAGGGCATTGAAAATTAAATGTGGTTGGGTCTTTCAGCATGACAATGATCCCAAAACCACCGCCCGGGCAACGAAGGAGTGGCTTCGTAAGAAGCATTTGAAGGTCCTGGAGTGGCCTAGCCAGTCTCCAGATCTCAACCCCATAGAAAATCTTTGAAGGGAGTTGAAAGTCCGTGTTGCCCAGCAACAGCCCCAAAACATCACTGCTCTAGAGGAGATCTGCATGGTGGAATGAGCCAAAATACCAGCAACAGTGTGTGAAAACCTTGTGAAGACTTACAGAAAACATTTGACCTCTGTCATTGCCAACAAAGGGTATATAACAAAGTATTGAAATAAACTTTTGTTATTGACCAAATACTTATTTTCCACCATAATTTGCAAATAAATTAATAAAAAATCCTACAATGTGATTTTCTGGATTTCTTTTCTAATTTTGTCTGTCATAGTTGAAGTGTACCTATGATGAAAATTACAGGCCTCTCTCATCTTTTTAAGTGGGAGAACTTGCACAATTGGTGGCTGAATAAATACTTTTTTTGCCCCACTGTAGCGCTATAGGCCTAGTTGACGTGTGTCCACTGTATCTACATAGTTCTCAACGCAGTGACTTACAGTGTTTGTAGGACATCAAACATCTACAAATGTGACTGCCATGTCAGCAATAAGACCGTGGTTTAAATTGCTTTCAGATGAAAAGTCAAGTGTCACACTGATGATTGAAGAAGTGTCAGGGTGTGTGTGTGTGTGTGTGTAAAGCCATTTGCTCTCCTCAATTTAGAAATTGGCCCTGGCATAGGATGATAAGTCCTTTAAGGGGAAACTCCACTCAAAAATTATATTTTTGTATTTTTTCCCATTAGTCCATTGTTAATACAGTGATTGAGGAAAAGATGCTTTCACTATTCACCTGTTGTGCACAGATGCCCAGTGGTTACCAGGGAAACAAGGTGCCAACCTATAAATGATCCGGCGGTAGCCAACATTGACAGGGAACTCTTTACTGCAGAGCATATCTTGGTCACTGCAGTCATGAGGTCCCCTCTGTTACTCTCGCAACAACTATGACCTTTAGAAATGTCTCTCTGTTCAGGCATTTTTTCCTCTTTTCTGTTCCTGCTACATTATCACAGTGTACAACGGTTTCCCTTCCCATCAGCATGTTGTTGGGAAGGGAACGGAGAAGTATGTCTATCAATCGCCACAACAATAAACACTATTGAATGGAAGTTCCCTTCCATGTCTGTTTCTTAATGGTTTGCTTTGTTGGGCTTGTATCTGCTAGTTCAGAAGCCTATTGGAACGGCCTTAATCCTATATCTACCTCATTCTGTCAAGTCACACTTCTCTGACTGCTCTGTCTTTGGGATGGTGGTGTCACTATGTCTTTGACATACTCTGTCATCACTTCTCTCTGTTTCTGCTTCAGTCTGCTACTGTTTGTTAGCTGCCTCCACTACAGTAACAGTATAAGGTCTTGGTAATAGTCTGGCAGTTAGATGTTAAACAATGTAGTTGTGTTTAGTTTCCAGGATCAGGGCCCATCAGGTCTCATCAACAATCTCAGTATTGGGAGAGAGAGAGAGAGTACAAGGAGGGCAATCAGATGCCAAACTCTAAACTGTTTGTGTGGTATGAAAAAAGCCTAATGTGGAGAATGCACTTCTAGAAACAAGGTGTCCTGGTCTGGTGAATAATGTGCGTGGGTGTAGACTTAGCAGGTAGACTTGTGCTACTGTATGTATTTGATCAGGAAGTTGCAGTGTCCTCTCTGTGGTGTAGCTAGAATGTATGTGTTTGTCTTTTAGCGGCAGCAGGGGGTATAATTAATTTGAGAGCAGAACTACTTAATCCTTCTTTTAAGTAGGAATTCAAGAGGGATCATGGCATCCAGAAAGGAGAAAATTAGAGATGAGGATGGGGAAAGAAAGGGGGATTGGAGTTGGTTTGCATCAGTGGCTGCTTGCTGCATCCAATTCTTTGTTTGAACTCTACTCGTTTCTATTCGGATGAAAAGAGGAACTCACATCCTCTCCTCTGTGAATGAGGGAACGGGGAGAGATAAATCTGTTGTTGGAGGAGTGCCAGACAGGTAGATAGTCTGTTCTCTAAGACGTGCAATTTTCGTCTCAACACTTTCTCAAAATGATGAATGCAGTGACGCCAGTTCCACAGAAAGCACAATGGTAGTGGCTCTAGAGCAGAGATGGGCAAGTCCAGTCCTCGGGCCGGAGTCCAGTCCTCCCCCATCCCCAGCAAAGACAGCTGAAAGATCATAAACTGAAAATCATGATTAGGGGATTATTGGAGTCAGGTGTGTTAGCTGGGCATGTGGCAAAAGTGTGACACTAATCAGGCCTGCGAGGACTGGAGTTGCCTTGCCCACCCCTGCTTAGAGTGTAGAGTGAAATCAACTCTAAGGCTTTGAACACAGCACTGTAGGTGTTAGTATCAAGACCACTTGATTGAACAGGGAAATCTAAAGTGGAAGGAATTCAGTTCTGAAGTGTCACATGCATATAACAGATGTGATCTTCAAACTCTCTTGCGTTGTGTTTTTAAAGAGAGGAATGCCCAGCCAGTGGCCCTCGTTGATGAGCGTTTATTCTGATGATAGACACAAGGAAGCACATTAGATGTGCAGGACAACAGTATGTTGATGGCTGTATATTTGTGTTGCGTCTGTTAGCATGTAAATAACTGTGAATTAGCAGAGAGTTAATGTGACCATTACGATTTAGAGCATGCCAGCTAACTCGCTCTTACAGCAATAACTTACAAAAGCACATCCCAGGATTCCCCCAATATCTAGGTACCGTACACATATACTGTATTTACATCAGGACATGGACAGAAAGTATTCAGACCCCTTGACTTTTACCATACTTTGTTACGTTACAGCCTTATTCTAAAATGGATTCAATAAAAAATGTCCCTCATCAATCTACACACAATACCCCATCATGACAAAGCAAAAACAAAGTTTTAGACATTTTTGCAAATGATTAAAAATTAAAAACAGAAATAACTTATTTACATAAGTATTCAGACTCGAAATATAGCTCATGTGGATCCTGTTTCCATTGATCATCCTTGAAATGTTTCTACAACTTGATTGGAGTCCACCTGTGGTACATTCAATTGATTGGACATGATTTGGAAAGGCACACACCTGTCTTTATAAGGTCCCACAGTTGATAGGGCATGTCAGAGCAAAAACCAAGCCACGAGGTCGAAGGAATTATCTGTTTAGCTCCGAGACAGGATTGTGTTGAGGCACAGATCTGGGGAAGGGTACCAAAAAATGTCTGCAGCATTGAAGCTTCCCAAGAACACAATGGCCTCCATCATTCTTAAATGGAAGAAGTTTGAAACCACCAAGACACTTCATAGAGCTGGCCGCTTGGCCAAACTGATCAATCGGGGGAGAAGGGCCTTGGTCAGGGAAGTCACCAATAACTTGATGATCACTCTGAGACAGCTCCAGAGTTAATCTGTGGAGATGGAAGAACATGACACATGACAGCCTGCTTTAGGTGCCAAAAGGACACGATTCTCTGGTCTGATGAAACCACAATGGATTTCTTTTGATCTCTTTTGCCTGAATGCCCAGCATCCCGTCTGGAGGAAACCTGGCACCATCATGCTGTGGGGGATGTTTTTCAGCGTCAGGGACTGGGAGACTAGTCTGTATCGAGGGAAAGATGAACGGAGCAAAGTACAGTGAAATCCTTAATGAAAACCTGCTCCAGAGAATGAGAGAAACTCCCCAAATCCAGGTGTGCCAAGCTTGTAGCATCGTACCCAAGAAGATTTAAGGCTGTAATCCCTTGCAAAGGTGCTTTAACAAATTACTGAGTAAAGGGTCTGAATACTTATGTAAATGTGATATTTCGGTAAAACTTTTTTTATAAATTTGCTAAAATGTAAAAAACACGTGTTTTTGCTTTGTCAATAGGGTGTTATGTGTAGATTGATGAGGGGGGGGGAAACAATTGAATCCATTTAGAATTTGGCTGTAATGTAACAAAATGTGGGAAAATGGGGTCTGAATACTTTCTGAATGCACTGTACATTGTGATGAATATATACAGTATTTCAGACTGGGAATAATTGATGTTTGGGATTTGCCCACATCTGCAAGCATGACGAATGCATAACACCTTACTGATATGTAAATTCGACCAACCAATAGGAATACATAAACATTGCATACATATTTCTGCAGTGGCAAGTGGAAACATAACCAACCCTGTTACATACACAACCCTTTTCACCCCACAGCCTGAGCCCAGTGATCTTTGTGACTTCTGGAGAAGACCTAACCTTTGTTGATAAAGCCATCAGACAACACAGCAGGCTATATCTAATCTGAGAGACATAGGGTATTTCTTCTCTATCTCTTGCTTTATATCACTACAGTTTTCTTAACATTCATGATTACAGCCAAACACATGATGTACAGTAGCCTTCATTTGGAATGACTCTAAAGGCCTACTGGTGTTGCTGAGAGGTGTATCCCAACCCTTTGAAGCAGAGAGCATTATTAGACCAGACTAGAGGAATGAGCTGTTCTGCCTCTGACCCCTAATTAACTAACTATATAAATAACTAGAGAAATAACAAACTAACTACCGATTGGTTATTGTACAGTTATTTGGACAAAAATGATGCCACTGTGCATCATCACGTCTTTCATTTTGCTCTTCAAAACTTCCCTCTCATGTCCAAAGACATGTCCTAGTATATTATCCATAGATGATTCTTATGCTGTATAATCTAATGCTAGGCTACTGTAAATATATAATTGTTGTCACCACCGTTTAACACATCAGATTCATAAAACAATTATTAGATTAGATTAACCGTGCATGTTGCAGCCAGATCCTAATGAAATTCGAAGGTAGCTATGAGTGAAGACGTTTTTTAATGTAGAAAATGCTTGATATGCGATAGACCAACAAAAGCGCAGCTCGGCACTTTAAAACACATCTGACTGTTAAATTAACTTGTAATTAAATTAGGTTGGATTTAATCACTAGCCAGACATATTTGTGCTGTGTGAAGGGACAGCATACATTATGAATGCAGCTTTAACAGTAAATGATGTCTTTCTGTGAGTCCTGTAGTGAAATAACAAGCTATGTAGCTCTTTGCTCCAAGGCCACATACAGATGTGCTGTTAGAACCAGCTAATTATAGCCTCACCACCCCATGTATCTGATAACCTCTAATTGGAGAGATTGAAGGGAAGCAGCAATATTACTATAAGAAGAGTAAGTTTGATATCCATGCTCACATGTACTTCAAACTCTCTGAGGAAGATGATGAAACTCTATGGCACGACTATAGAGTGAGACCAGACATTATGCATACAGCAGGATTGACACAGAAAAGAGTAACACTTTGTAATTTTGTCCAGAAATAAACCATGTGTAAGGCAACAAATATAAACACCACCCACTTGGGAGCCTGGCCCACCCACTGGGGAGCCAGGCCTAGACAATCAGAATGAGTTGTGTCCACAAAAGGGCTGTATTACAGACAGAAATACTCCTCAGTTTCATCCTCTGTCCAGGTGGCTGTTCTCAGACTAACCCGCAGGTGAAGAAGCCGGATGTGGAGGTCCTGGGCTGGCATGGTTACACGTGGTCTGCATATTTATGCCTTATAAATGGTTTATTAATGGATGTTATTATAAAATGTTGCCAAAAATGCATACAGAATCTGTTTCAGAGACAAAAAGACTGGGAAAACTTTGTTTTTGGGTTAATTCTGCCCCTTGGAGCACATACTTAAATTGATGCTGTATTTCTGCATTTAATTAGGCTCTTCGTTTAGTTTGGATACCTTATCTATCGACCTCAAGTGGTTGGTAGAGAATGGAAGGAGCTGAAGAGAACCCCGCCCCCAGACCAGACAAATGTTAGATCTTGTTGGTGTTGTGTCGTATATGCATATGTGGTGTGGCAGGGTGCCAGTGTTGGGGTGCATTGGCGTGTTACTGCGGGGGGCTCTGACGTATGGAGCGGACCTGTAGGAATGCTGTGTGTTTGTGTGTGTCTGAGTGTGTGTGTGAGCAGGCCTCTGGGTGCCGGCAGCAGCGGCGCCTGTGGACGGTGGGAACACAGGCGAGAGTGGGTTCCCGGTCAGTCCGGAGTCACAGGGAATAAGCCAGTATGATTAGGTAGAGCTTTGGGCCCTTCTCTGCGTTTGTTGTGGAGCTTAAGCTCTTAAGAGTCTGTACTGAGGTGAGGATCTGCATTATTCTGCTTCTCCCTTTTCTTTCTTTCTTTCCCTCCGTTTCTTCATGACATGGTGTGTTATTTTGTAACATCCTGGCTCTGTGTGTGTGTGCGCTTGTGCGTGTCTGCATGTGTGCATGTTGAAGGATGATGGTGTGAGAGTATTTTGTAGCATTCATAATGTTTGATGTTGGAGAACACACAGCCTCTCTATGTATTTTACACACACGTACACGCACATGCACACACACACACACACACACACACACACACACACAGCCTTTCTCCTCTCTGCTCTCCACCACCCAGAGAGTGGGTGATTAAATCCGTTTGTCGCTCTGGCTTTAATGAGAAACACACACCTGTTTTCCACAGATGTTCTCTTTAACAAGCTGCTGTCCTTCATTCTCAGATGGGAGGTGTGGAAGTGATGGCCATCTGATGCTATAAATCAGACAAACCAAGAACCTCTTAAACAGGCCATCAAATCCAGGACAAGTGTAGTATGAGCTCATGTAATCAGGCTTCTCAGTGAGCTCCAAATCTGTGAGTCATATAGCTAATTCAGGGGTCACACACAAGCTATGACAGGGCCATCACGGAGATGGTTGTTGATTTGGGCTGCAGTCAGGGTAAGACTCCTTGGTTCCTGTCAGTCCCGTCCCGTCCCGTCCCGTCTCCCCCCCCCCCCCCCCAGGGTTCAGAGAGGGTAGAACTGGGCTCCAGTTACACATGCCTCAGACTCAGTGGTGTTAAGTACTTTAGTCAAAATACTTTAATGTACTATTTAAGTCATTTTTGGGGGTATCTGTGTAGTGGACATTAATGTTTGATATGTGAATATGCAAGACTAAGCAATTAGCCTATAAAAATGTATCTGACTCCATAAAGATAATTAGCAATATGCAAGAAACAATGATTGATTTACAGTAATAGGCAATGAAGAAATGTCTGAAAATGGATTCTAAATACAAGTGTATTTAATTGGATTCACATACAAGACATAAACTTAATTTATAAAGCATTAACAAGTATTACAAGGCATTAGTCTAAGCGTGGTCAGGGAGAGAGCGAGAAACGATTGCCTGAAAGGCACTGTCCCAAAAGTCCATGGGGTGGAGAGAGAAAGAAAGAGTATTTCCCTGCAGGTCAGGCACAAATAAGAGAATGAACAATGAATCTTAAACCCTTTTTATAAGCATCTGAGTTGTTTGGATTCAAAACCTGACGTGTTGACCAATAGTATTACTGCAAAGTTAACCTCCAATCAGATATTAGACATACATGATGTAACCTCTGCTTCTCAGAGGTGAGACAAATTGATTGGCAAGACCAACGCAGAGAATGCTGAATTCCTCAGACAACAGAGGAAATTCTAGCATACAGTTTATAAGAAGAGTCACTTCGGAGGCTGCCCTGCAGTACATCTTACTATTTAGATTTTTGACTAAAACTTTTACTTTTACTTCACTACATTCCTAAATATAATAATGTACGTTTTACTCTATATATGTTCCTTGACACCCAAAAGTACTTGCTACATTTTGAATGCTTAGCAGGACTGGAAAATGGTCCAATTCACGCAATTTTCAAGAGAACATCCCTGGTCATCCCTACTGCCTCTGATCTGGCGGACTCACTAAACAAACATCTTGATTTGTAAATGTCTGAGTGTTGGAATGTGGTCCTGGCTAGCTGTAAATTTAAAAAAGAAGAAAATTGTAGCATCTGGTTTGCTTAAATAAGGAACTTTAAATTATTTATACTTTTACATTTGATACTTACATGTATTTTAGCAAATCATTTACTTTTGATACTTAGGTATATTTAAAGCCAAATATTTTTAGACTTTTACTCAAGTAATATTTTACTGGGTGACTTTCACTTTTACTTAAGTCATTTTCTGTTAAGGTACAGTATCTTTACTAAAGTATGACACTTGGGTACTTTTCCCACCACTGCTCACACTCTGTCTGTCTGTCTGTCTGCCTGTCTGTCTGCAGTCACACTCTGTCTGTCTGTCTGTCTGCAGTCACACTCTGTCTGTCTGTCTGTCTGTCTGTCTGCCTGTCTGTCTGCAGTCACACTCTGTCTGTCTGTCTGTCTGTCTGTCTGTCTGTCTGCCTGTCTGTCTGCAGTCACACGCTGTCTGTCTGTCTGTCTGTCTGTCTGTCTGTCTGTCTGTCTGTCTGTCTGTCTGTCTGTCTGTCTGTCTGTCTGTCTGTCTGTCTGTCTGTCTGTCTGTCTGTCTGTCTGTCTGTCTGTCTGTCTGCAGTCACACTCTGTCTGTCTGTCTGTCTGTCTGTCTGTCTGTCTGTCTGTCTGTCTGTCTGTCTGTCTGTCTGTCTGTCTGTCTGTCTGTCTATCTGTCTATCTGTCTGTCTGTCTGTCTGTCTGTCTGTCTGTCTGTCTGTCTGTCTGTCTGTCTGTCTGTCTGTCTGTCTGTCTGTCTGCAGTCACACTGTCTGTCTGTCTGCCTGTCTGTCTGCAGTCACACTCTGTCTGTCTGTCTGCCTGTCTGTCTGCAGTCACACACTGTCCTGTCAGACAGACAAACAGACAGACAGACGTATTATAAAGATTCTTTAGGTTTTGGAAGAGCACTAAATAAGACCTTGTTATGTATTGTTATGTATTACAGAGATATACTTTATATCTTCATTACTCCCCAAGTGCCTTGACGTATCCACCCCATTAGAATAACAGACAGACGCTTGGCACTTATGTGTTTCACAATAACTCAGTCCTCTCCCTGTGAGGTATGAGCCTGAGAGAGCATGTCATGTTTTTAAATCTGGTGTCTGTCTGCCAACTGTCTCTGTAGAAATGTCAACAGCTAGCGACATGTTATAGGCAGTTAACAAGAGGATGCTCCACCAGCTCATAGATACATGGTTAAGTTTTCAGCCTCTCAGAGCAGCACAGGGAGCAGGAACATCTAAATAACATCAAGTCATCATGACTGACAGGGAGATAACTGGCTGATGCTCTTATGAATGTCTAATATGCTCCATAACTGTCTCAATCCCAAATGCCTAGGGTTGATGGCTAACCTTTTGGCAGCGATGTGATTCTGTATAGCTAGCTACCCTCGAGCTGCAGCAATTGGATCTACGTAGCTATTGACTCTTTAACAATTGATACTGTTTATGGGTTGATAATAGAAATCCAGAAATCAATCAAATTTGAGAATATATTTCATTCTCCATTACTTGTGATCTACTATCTATAGCCTTTAGTCATTTTCTTGCCTGGCTATGCTGCTCCCCTGGCTGTAAGCCAGTCCTGGCTAGATATCGTCATCACTCCTGGGGCTGTATTGACCGTTTGGTTGTCACAGCAAAGACCAACACCAGGAAGACTACAGGGAGACACAGCCCAGACCAACACCAGGAAGACTACAGGGAGACACAGCCCAGTCCAACACCAGGGAGACACAGCCCAGACCAACACCAGGGAGATATAGCCCAGACCAACACCAGGGAGACACAGCCCAGACCAACACCAGGGAGACACAGCCCAGACCAACACCAGGGAGACACAGCCCAGACCAACACCAGGGAGACACAGCCCAGACCAACACCAGGGAGACACAGCCCAGACCAACACCAGGGAGACACAGCCCAGACCAACACCAGGGAGATACAGCCCAGACCAACACCAGGGAGACACAGCCCAGTCCAACACCAGGGAGACACAGCCCAGTCCAACACCAGGGAGACACAGCCCAGACCAACACCAGGGAGACACAGCCCAGACCAACACCAGGAAGACTACAGGGAGACACAGCCCAGACCAACACCAGGGAGACACAGCCCAGTCCAACACCAGGGAGACACAGCCCAGTCCAACACCAGGGAGACACAGCCCAGACCAACACCAGGAAGACTACAGGGAGACTACAGGGAGACACAGCCCAGAACAACACCAGGGAGACACAGCCCAGAACAACACCAGGAAGACACAGCACAGTCCAACATCAGGAAGACTACAGGGAGACACAGCCCTGCCCAACACCAGGAAGACTACAGGGAGACACAGCCCAGTCCAACACCAGGGAGACACAGCCCAGACCAACACCAGGAAGACTACAGGGAGACTACAGGGAGACACAGCCCAGAACAACACCAGGGAGACACAGCCCAGAACAACACCAGGAAGACACAGCCCAGTCCAACATCAGGAAGACTACAGGGAGACACAGCCCAGTCCAACACCAGGAAGACTACAGGGAGACACAGCCCAGTCCAACACTAGGGAGACACAGCCCAGTCCAACACTAGGGAGACACAGCCCAGACCAACACCAGGAAGACACAGCCCAGACCAACACCAGGAAGACACAGCCCAGACCAACACCAGGAAGACTACAGGGAGACTACAGGGAGTCAGGCTGAATCTAAATGAGGAGCCATACCTTCACTCTGTGTAGAGAGTGGCCCTCTAGAAATACTTTACGTTGAAATCACTGTTGTAGTCACTGCATTTTCACTTGTTTTTATTGTTATTGTCATCATTGTCATTATCATCATAGGAATTGTCATTACCATTTCTAAAGCATCTTCATTGTCAAGTTGTCATAGTAATAATCTGTACTCTACTAGGAAGTATAGAGGGCGAAGAGGGATGAATAGAGGAGAAGGAAGACGGCAGATGGAGGGAGTGTGACCGTGGAATAGATATTTAGAGAGAAATGGACAGATGGGAAATACATAGAAAGAGAGAGAGTTGATGTGTTGATAGCCACTCTCAACCTATGTCCATGACTTGTGTGTGTGTGTGTGTGTGTGTGTGTGTGTGTGTGTGTGTGTGTGTGTGTGTGTGTGTGTGTGTGTGTGTGTGTGTGTGTGTGTGTGTGTGTGTGTGTGTGTGTGTGTGTGTCAGCTGCACTCAGCAGCAGGTGTTGGAGTAGGCTTGGGGTCACACACTCCACAGCCCTAGTGCTTGTTTCCAGAAAATGACACCTAATTGCAGTCAATGGCATGCCCTGATTTTGTCTTTCCCTCTCTCCCTTCTTTCTCTTTCTAGGTAAGTGACACTTCAGAAGCGGTTTTCTGAGAATCTGAGGCTACAGAAGGTAACACTGCTCTGTGGTTTTGACCATCGGTCTACAAAGGATGGACTCTTCTCCTGTTAAGGGATGGCGTTACAGTAGCTACCCTAGGGTATGGGTGTCCTTGCTTGTGTTTCAAATGGCACCGTATTCCGTACTGCACTAGGGCCCTGGTCAAAAGTAGTGCACTACAAAGGGAATAGGGTGCCATTTGGGATGCATGCAGACCCTTTTGTTATATTATAATGGGATGTGACACAGTTTGACGAATGCATATGGACCTGCTTGGGCCACAGAATACAGTATGTACGTTTTCATAGTAGCCAGCGATGAGCAATCACCAAAACTAACACAGCTAGTCAGATGTTTTGTTTGTCTGTTTGCATATCCTTGAAAAAGTCCTTGATTTGGATTTACTTGATTTCTCACAGGCTCACAGAACTACAGTAGGATCAGAATTTTATCAGCCTATTGAAAGAGAACATTCCTGCAATGCAGATTTTTTTTTACATATTATATGAGGTATAAAAAGTCTTCTGAAGACTAATTTCCACTTTTGAAATTTCAGACTTGACTTTCCCTTACGAAAAATGTATCAACCCCTACAATGTATCAACCCAATCATCCATTCATTATAAACCACATAATAATTCACATTTTCTGTTGCTGCAGGATTATTTTCCTGCTGTAGCAAACTGGCTCAAATTAAGCTCCAAAATCAGTAGAGACATATCCTACTTTATAGCTAACCCAGGAAGCAGCTGCCGTATCCAGGCCATCCTGGTGTTGATCAGTCCCTACAATTCTACTGTTGTGTTGTTTCCATGAGTCTCTCAGAGTGAGTGTGGCCAGCTGTGGCCGTATAGGGGCCAGTGTGTAGTTCTTGATGATAATCTGTTGATGTAATCAGATGGTCGGGGTTAAGGGTCAGATGGTCTGGGTTAGGGGTTCTTCTCATTATCTCCCAGTCTATTAATTTTCTGTGGTTACGCACGACAACGCAGCTCAGCTCAGCGCTGCCCCTCTCTCCTCCACAGTTCATCAATTAATCCTCCCAGGCTGAGCTTTTAGTGTGTGTGTTCATGTGTGTAGCATATCTTTGTGTTTTTATAGCCCATCAATACAGATCAATGAAGGGAGAAATTAGATCTCTTTATAGCACTGAGAGAAAGTGTTAATTAAGTAAAATCGTGGGGCTTGCTTTACCATTTAAACATATCTTTGTGGTAGTTGTAGAAGTTTAAAAAGTTCTACTTAAATAAAGCAGTTCAATTAAATAAATAATAGTCAAAGTTAAGTGTAGTAAAATAATTGGTCTTATTACTTTGGATTGTGGGGCAGTTAGATCGAACATTTCATCAAAAATAACTACACTCTGGCTACTACAATTGTATACACTCTCCTACTAGAATACCACAGTATATGACAACTGTATTAAGAGTACAGAAGGCAGTGAGGCATTGTTGAAGTAAAAAATAAAATAAAAAATACTATTCAATTGGACAACAGTGGGATGCACATGAAGCCCTCTCTAAGCTGGAGGGGGATCAGTGGGAAGAGGGAGACACTGGCCAGAAAGGGGAACCCTTTTAACTGAGCATAGCATACCTAGGGCCTTAAAAAATCTGGTTTTGCCTGATTCCATTTTGTTTCTTCCCAAATTCAGTTTTCTGCATTTTGTTTTTCCAGGTTTTCGTTTTTCCCTGTTTTTTAAACGTTTTTCGTTCTCAAAATCACACATGTTTAATAGAAAAACAATTCAGTTGGATGTTCTAAGTCCACAACAATATTTAAACCACTTTTGAGGTCAGGAAATAAATTAAGAAATTTGGATTTTGGGCTGTGGTTACCCTTTAATGCAAGTGCACACCAGCAAGAGACAGTTGTTTTGTTAGCCATGTTTCTGTAGCATTCATGTGATTGCAGAG
This sequence comes from Oncorhynchus kisutch, assembly GCF_002021735.2. Lineage (NCBI taxonomy): Eukaryota > Metazoa > Chordata > Actinopteri > Salmoniformes > Salmonidae > Oncorhynchus > Oncorhynchus kisutch. Next base: position 20,229,768 of record NC_034176.2, on the reverse strand, counting down.
TTTGCTAAACAAATGGCCACTGGATTTATGCAAATAATCATATCATTCTGCCAGGTAGACATAGGCTACTTTTTAGTTAACATTGAGAAGATGTTTGGGAAAGCCTTTCCATCTCTACAAGAAGGTTATCATTAGCATCATCGCTAACGGCAAAGTGTAGACATATGCACGCACTAGTGGTGACTCTTAACCCATAGTCACCGCATGGGGCAAGCCGGTTTAGGGTCATGAAATATTGTGTGGATGACTGGCACATGGGTGGTGGGCGGGTTGAATAAAGAAAAAAATATGCATCAAAAAATAGGTTTGTTATTGTGCAATTCATATCTATGAGTTAGATTGAGGTTTTTCTTTCATCATTTTTTCTGGCATTAGTGCATAAACCTAAACTTTAGGGCCTAACTGCATACCCACCGACTGAAACCTGGCACAGTGAAGTGGACTCTATTCTGTTTCTCAACAGTGCTACAAAAGAAAGGAAGACAAAGTAGGCAGTTATAAACTCATAACTGGACAGTGTTGTTATTTGCCTTTTTTATGTCTGTATAGGCTGTTAACCCACACAGGCAGTTGGCTTACAAGATCTCCATTTATTGTTTGACATTTTGTTTCATTTCAGCTAAACTGTAGGCTATGTTCAATAAGCCTTTTCAAATGAATAGGCTTAAATGCTCAATAAATACAAGGGCAAAGTAGCCTGATCGTACAGTGCATTTTCACTCATTTATGTGCAAGGTGCCATTTTAGGCTATTGTTTGAAATGTTTTGTTTCTGCAAAATATTAGGCTACTGTTCAATAGGCCTGAATATTCAATGACTAAATGAATAAATGTTAATTAAAACAGAGTTTTCAGTAAATGTTCAAGAGAAAAAAGGGAAATGTACAGCTCATTTTCTATATTTGCAGGTTTAGGGTCGGTCGGTCGGGTGCGGGCCTCAGAGTTTTACTTTATCACATAGTCGAGGGGTTGCAGATGGGTTATTAAATCCAATCCAATCACATTTTATTGGTCACATACACGTATTTAGCAGATGTTATTGCGGGTGGGGTGAAATGCTTGTGTTCCTAGCGCCAACAGTGCAGTAGTATCTAACAATTCACATCAATACACACACATCTAAAAGTAAGAGAATGGAATAAAGAAACATAAATATTTGGATGAGCAATGTTGGAGTGGCATTGGCTAAAATACAGTAGAATAGAATACAGTATATACATATGAGATGAGTAAAGCAGTATGTAAACATTATTAAAGTGACTAGTGTTCCATTGTTAAAGTGGCCAGTAATTCCATGTTTACAGACAGATTATTTCACCTACAATTCACTGTATCACAATTCCAGTGGGTCAGCAGTTTACATACACTAAGTTGACTGTGCCTTTTAACAGCTTGGAAAATTCCAGAAAGTGATGCCATGGCTTTAGAAGCATCTGATAGGCTAATTGACATAATTTGAGTCAACTGGAGGTGTACCTGTGGATTTATTTCAAGGCCTACCTTCAATCTAAGTGCCTCTTTGCTTGACATCATGGGAAAAAGACGCTTTCTGTCTCATAGAGATGAACATACTTTAGTGTGAAAAGTGCAAATCAATCCCAGAACAACAGCAAAGGACCTTGTGAAGATGCTGGAGGAAACCGGTACAAAAGTATCTATATCCACAGTAAAACAAACCCTATATCGAAATAGCCTGAAAGGCAGCTCAGCAAGGAAGAAGCCACTGCACCAAAACTGCCATAAAAAAGCCAGACTATGGTTTGCAACTGCACATGGGGACAAAGATCGTACTTTCTGGAGAAATATCCTCTGGTCTGATGTAACAAAAATAGAACTGTTTGGCCATAATGACCACCGTTATGTTTGGAGGAAAAAGGGGAGGCTTGCAAGCCGAAGAACACCATCCCAAACGTGAAGCACGGGGTGGCGGCATCATGTTGTGGGAGTGCTTTGCTGCAGGAGAGACTGGTGCACTTTACAAAATAGATGGCTTCATGGGGTAGGAAAATGATGTGGATATATTGAAGCAACATCTCAAGACATCAGTCAGGAAGTTAAAGCTTGGTCACAAATGCGTCTTCCAAATGGACAATGACCCCAAGCATACTTCCAAAGTTGTGGCGAAATGGTCTAAGGACAACAAAGTCAAGGTATTGGAGTGGCCATCACAAAGCCCTGACCTCAATCCTATAGAATATTTGTGGGCAGAACTGAAAAGGCGTGTGCGAGCAAGGAGGCCTACAAACCTTACACCAGCTCTGTCAGGAGGAATGGGCCAAAATTCAACCAACTTATTGTGGGAAGCTTGTGGAATGCTACCCGAAACGTTAGACCTAAGTTAAACAATTTAATGGCAATGCTACCAAATATGAATAAACTTCTGGCCCACTGGCAATGTGATGAAAGAAATATAAGTTGAAATAAATTATTATCTTTACAATTATTCTGACATTTCATATTCTTAAAATAAAGTGGCGATCCTAACTGACCTAAGACAATTTTTACTAGGATTAAATGTCAGAAATTGTGAAAATGTAAACTCTAAAATTGTGAAAATGTAAACTTCCGACTTTGACTTTATATAGGGCAGCAGCCTCTAAGGTGCAGGGTTGAGTAACCGGGTGGTAGCTGGCTTGTGATGGCTATTTAACAGTCTGATGGCCTTGAGAAAGAAGCTGTTTTCAGTCTCTCGGTGCACCTCTACTGACATCGCCTTCTGAATGATAGCGGGGTGAACAGGCCGTGTCTCGGGTGGTTGATATCTTTGATGATCTTTTTGGTGCAGTTGAATTGCCAGGCGGTGTTACAGTCCGGCTCTTAGGGGGCCAAAGCTGAGGTTGAAGAAGCACTGTTGTGCTTTCTTCACCACACTGTCTGTATGGGTGGACCATTTCAGAGTGTCAGTGAAGGTTGTCACCTTCTCCACTGCGGTCCCGTTGATGTGGATAAGAGCGTGCTCCCTCTGCTGTTTCCTGAAGTCCACGATCAGCTCCTTCGTTTTGTTGAAGTTGAGGGAGAGGTTATTTTCCTGGCACCACTCCACCAAGGCTCTCACCACCTCTCTGTAGTCTCGTCATTGTTGGTAATCAGGCCTACTACTGTTGTGTCGTTTGCAAACTTGATGATTTATTTGGAGTTGTGAATGGCCATGCAATCATGGATGAACAGGGAGTACAGGAGGGTGCTGAGCATGCACTCTAGTGGGGCCCCTGTGTTGAGGATCAGTGAAGTGGAGGTGTAGTTTCCTAACTTCACCACCTGGGGGAGACCCGTCAGCAAGTCCAGGACACAGTTGCACAGGGCGGAGTTCAGACCTTCCTCTTGTCCAGATGGGATAGGGCAGTGTGATGGTGATTGAATCGTCTGTGGATCTATTGGGGCGGTAAGCAAATTGAAGTGGCTCTAGGGTGTCAGGTAAGGTAGAGGTGATATGATCATTAACTAGCCTCTCAAAGCACTTCATATTGACAGATTTGAGTGCTACGGGGCAATAGACATTTAGTTCAGTTGCCTTTAATTTATTGGGTACAGGAACAATGGTGGACATCTTGAAGCAAGTAGGGACAGCAGACTGGGAAATTGAGAGGTTGAATATGTCCGTAAACACTCCAGCCAGCTGGTCTGCGCATGATCTGAGGATGCGACTAGGGATACCGTCTAGGCCTGCAGCTTTGCGAGGGTTAACACGCTTAAATGTCTTACTCACATCGGCCACAGAGAATGAGAGCCCACAGTCCTTGGGAGGGGGCTGCATCGGTGGCACTGTGTTATCCTCAAAGCAAGCAAAGAAGGTGTTTAGCTTGTCTGGGAGTAAGACGTCTGTGTTTTCCCTTTGTAATCCGTCATTGTTTGTAGAACCTGCCACATACGTTTTGTGTCTGAGCCGTTGAATTGCGACTCCAACTAGTCTCTGTACTGACATTTTGCCTGTTTGATTGCCTTACGGAGGGAATAACTACACTGTTTGTATTCAACCATTTTACCAGTCACCTTTTCATGGTTAAATGCGGTGGTTCAAGCTTTCAGTTTTGTGCGAATGCTACCATCTATCCATGGTTTCTGGTTTGGGTAGGTTTTAATAGTCACAGTGGGAACAAAATCACCTATACACTTCCAATTTCGGGTGTGTGCAGGTGAACAAACAGCTGACCCGTGCATCACTAGTGGGCTCCACGCACGCACACACACACACACACACACACACACACACACACACACACACACACACACACACACACACACACACACACACACACACACACACACACACACACACACACACACACACACACACACACTCACTCACTCACACAGGAGCATTCCTATACCATTTCAGAAAGTTGCAGGAAAATACAAATCACTGATGCATTTTGTTCATGTCTTGTGATTAGCTTGGGCAACATTTTCTAATAAGTACATTACATTTAGTTGATTTAATTGATTTCCTATTCTGTTTTTATGTCTGGATTCCGTGATTCCGTCCGCGTTCTCTCAACGCAGATTTTATTAGGCCCTACATTCTTTGAAATGCAATTGTTGTTGTTTTTAACCATGAGCATGAGCTTGTTTCAACTGCGCGTAGTATCCCACGCGAAACAACGTCAAGATGGGCTTTGCTTGCTCGACCTTGACAGCAGATCCTTGTTGAAGTCGCCACAAAAAATGTCAGTTCAGTGCCTTTAAACTATGACAATAGAAGGTGTGTGTATGTGTGTGCGTGCATACTGGTTTCAATGTGTTTGTGTTGTCTTACCTGTAGAGAACGATAATTGAAACATTTCAAACAGACTGAGTTAGCAGGGCTATTAATGCACAGTGAGATCAAATGTTGCTATGGTAACCAGGAAAATGTCACGTAACAAAGTTACATGACAGTGGGAAGTAAGCTTTAAGCTTAAAAAGGATTGGACCCTTTTTTTCCATTTTCGCCCAAAATGACATACCCAAATCTAACTGCCTGTAGCTCAGGCCCTGAAGCAAGGATATGCATATTCTTGCAGTGGTCTTATCAGACCACTGCAAATCTACCAAGACCTGGCCGTCCCTCTAAACTTTCAGCTCATACAAGGAGAAGACTGATCAGAGATGCAGCCAAGAGGCCCATGATCACTCTGGATGAACTGCAGAGATCTACAGCTGAGGTGGGAGACTCTGTCCATAGGACAACAATCAGGCGTATATTGCACAAATCTGGCCTTTATGGAAAAGTGGCAAGAAGAAAGCCATTTCTTAAAGATATCCATAAAAAGTGTTGTTTAAAGTTTGCCACAAGCCACTTGGGAGACACACCAAACATGTGGAAGAAGGTGCTCTGGTGAGATGAAACCAAAATTGAACTTTTTGGCAACAATGCAAAAACGTTATGTTTGGCGTAAAAGCAACACAGCTCATCACCTTGAACACACCATCCCCACTGTCAAACATGGTGGTGGCAGCATCATGGTTTGGGCCTGCTTTTCTTCAGCAGGGACAGGGAAGATGGTTAAAATTGATGGGAAGATGGATGGAGCCAAATACAGGACCATTCTGGAAGAAAACCTGATGGAGTCTGCAAAAGACCTGAGACTGGGACGGAGATTTGTCTTCCAACAAGACAATGATCCAAAACATAAAGCAAAATCTACAATGGAATGGTTCAAAAATAAATATATCCAGTCAAAGTCCAGACCTGAATCCAATCGAGAATCTGTGGAAAGAACTGAAAACTGCTGTTCACAAATGCTCTCCATCCAACCTCACTGAGCTCGAGCTGTTTTGCAAGGAGGAATGGGAAAAAATGTCAGTCTCTCGATGTGCAAAACTGATAGAGACATACCCCAAGCGACTTACAACTGTAATCGCAGCAAAAGGTGGCGCTACAAAGTATTAAGGGGGCTGAATAATTTTGCACGCCCAATTTTTCAGTTTTTGATTTGTTAAAAAGGTTTGAAATATCCAATAAATGTTGTTCCACTTCATGATTGTGTCCCACTTGTTGTTGATTCTTCACAAAAAAATACAGTTTTATATCTTTATGTTTGAAGCCTGAAATGTGGCAAAAGGTCGCAAGGTTCAAGGGGGCCTTACTTTCACAAGGCACTGTAGCTGCACCTAATTAAAGGCCACACTTAAATGCGCTGTTTTGTCACACAACACAATGCCACAGATGTGTCAAGTTTTGAGGGAGTGTGCAATTGGCATGCTGACTGCAGGAATGTCCACCAGAACTGTTGCCAGAGAATTTAATGTAATTTTCTTTACCGTAAGCCGCCTCCAACGTCATTTTAGAGAATTTGGGAATGCGTCCAACGGACCTCAAAACTGCGGACCACGTGTAGTCATGCCAGCCCAGGACCTCCACATCCGGCTTCTTCACCTGCGGGATCGTCTGAGACCAGCCACCTGGACAGCTGATGAAACTGGGTTTGCATAACCAAAGGATTTCTGAACTAACTGTCATAAACTCTCTCAGTGAAGCTCATCTACGTGCTCTTTGTCCTCAGAAGGGTTTTGACCTTACTGTAGTTCGGCGTCGTAACCTGACTTCAGTGGGCAAATGCTCACTTTCGATGGGCACTGGCACGCTAGAGAATTGTGCCCTTCATGGATGAATCCCGGTTTCAACAGTACCATGCAGTTGGCAGACAGCCTGTATTGCGTTTTGTGGGCAAGCAGTTTGCTGATGTCAACATTGTAAATAGAGTGCCCCATGGTGGCAGTGGGGTTATTGTATGGGCAGACATAAAATACGAACAATGAACACAATTGCATTTTATTGATGTCAATTTGAATGCACAGAGATACAGTGACGAGATCCTGATGCCCATTGTCGTGCCATTCATCCGCCGCCATTACCTCATGTTTCAGCATGATAATGCATGTCACAAGGATCTGTACAGAATCCCTGGAAGCTGAAAATGTTCCAGTACTTCCATGGCCTGCATACTCACCAGACATGTCATCCTTGAGCACGTTTGGGATGCACTGGATTGACATGTACGACAGTGTGTTCCAGTTCCCGCCAATATCCAGCAACTACGCACAGCCATTGAAGAGGAGTGGGACAACATTCCACAGGCCACAATCAACAGCCTGATCAACTCTATGCAAATGAATCTGGTAGCTTCTGACATTACTTACTGCATCTTTAATGAAAGCAGTTGATGGGTTTCTAAAACAGCTCTACCTCTGATTTCATAAGCTCTAACTTTTTGGGAAAAGGAAATGTTGTTGATGCGATTAGTTAAACCTCTTATGGATCCCTTAACGCACCAATACCTTTAGCGGGATCAATTTGACAACATCCAGTGAAATGGCAGCGTGCCAAATTCAAACTACAGGAATATCAATATTCAACATTCACGAAAATATATGTGTAATACATCAAAATAAAGCTTAACATCTTGTTAATCCAGCCGCTGTGTCAGATTTCAAAAAGGCTTTACTGCGAAAGCAGACCATGTGATTATCTGAGGACAGCGCCCCGCATACACCACATGAAAATTATTTTTCAACCAGGCTGGTGCGACACAAAAGTCAGAAATAGCCATATAATAAATGCCTCTTATTTTTGCAATCCCAAATGTCTCATTGACACAATGAATGGTCGTTTTGTTCGATAAATTCCTTCTTTATATCCTCACCAAAAGCCCTCACAAACTTCTACAGATGCATGATTGAGAGCATACTGTCAGGCTGTATCAAAGCCTGGTACGGCAACTGCTCCGCCCACAACCGTAAGGCTCTCCAGAGGGTAGTGAAGTCTGCACAATGCATCACCGGGGGCAAACTACCTGCCCTCCAGGACACCTACACCACCCGATGTCACAGGAAGGCCATAAAGATCATCAAGGACAACAACCACCCGAGCCACTGCCTGTTCACCCATCATCCAGAAGGCGAGGTCAGTACAGGTGCATCAAAGCTGGGACCGAGAGACTGAAAAACAGCTTCTATCTCAAGGCCATCAGACTGTTAAACAGCCACCACTAACATTGAGTGGCTGCTGCCAACGTACTGACTCAACTCCAGCCACTTTAATCATGGAAATTGATGGGAATTGATGTAAAAATGTATCACTAGCCACTTTAAACAATGCCACTTAATATAATGTTTACATACCCTACATTACTCATCTCATATGTATATGTATATACTGTACTCTATATCATCTACTGCATCTTGCCATCTTTATGTAATACATGTATCACTAGCCACTTTAAACTATGCCACTTTATGTTTATATACCCTACATTACTCATCTCATATGTATATACTGTACTCTATACCATCTACAGCATCTTGCCTATGCCGTTCTGTACCATCACTCATTCATATAGCTTTATGTACATATTCTTTATCCCTTTACACTTGTGTGTATAAGGTATCAGTTGTGGAATTGTTAGGTTAGATTACTCGTTGGTTATTACTGCATTGTCGGAACTAGAAGCACAAGCATTTCGCTACCCTCGCATTAACATCTGCTAACCATGTGTATGTGACAAATAAAATTAGATTTGATTTGAAAATGTCTATTTATTTGGCGCGTTTGATTCAGAAATTCACCGGTTCCAACTCGCCCAACATGACTACAAAGTATCTAATAAGTTACCTGTAAACTTGGTCCAAACATTTCAAACAACGTTCCTAATCCAACCTCAGGTATCCTAAAATGTAAATCATCTATAAAATTTAAGACGGAATAAACTGTTTCCAATACCGGATAAAAACAACTTGAAGCGCGTTCCAGTTCACGCGCATTTCACGCGCACCAAAAGACTAAGTGACACTTACAAAGAATAGCCGTACTTCTTAATTTCTCAAAAGAACAACGTTGAACAATTTCTAAAGACTGTTGACATCTAGTGGAAGCCATAGGAACTGCAACCAGGTTGCTATTAAATAGGGCTTCCCATAGAAAACAATTGGAAAACACAATGACCTCAAAAAATGTTTTCCCTGGATGGATTGTGCTCGGGGTTTCGCCTGCCAAATCAGTTCTGTTATACTCACAGACATTATTCTAACAGTTTTAGAAACTTCAGTGTTTTCTATCCAAATCTACTAATTATATGCATATCCTAGCTTCTGGGCCTGAGTAGCAGGCAGTTTACTTTGGGCACGCTTTTCATCCGGATGTCAAAATACTGCCCCCTAGCCTTAAAAGGTTTTAATTAATTAAACAGCTCTATCGTTTGATTGGTAGAATATATTTTTGTTACGATTTCAGATTTGAATATTAGATGTAAAAGAAGATTACAAACCCATTTACTTTTTTTGTTACATTGTTGTTGGCAAAGTGGTTAAAGTAGCTGATTTGTGTCAGAAGTTACATTGTTTACAGTGAATATAATAGAATGTTGGGAGTCATGATGTCACAATGGGCCCTTTAGAATGCTTAGGAAATCCCATGAAAGTGGATGGAGGAAAAAAAGAAGGAAAAAATGCTTCAAAGTTTAAAATATATAACATAAATCAAAAAGTTGTACACAAGCACATTATTCCAGACTGAGCTGCACGTTTTAAAGTTTGAATTACGTTTGTAGGAGAAGTAGCGTTCCAAATTAAAATAAGAAGAAGTATGACTTGCTTCGCAAGTCCCACTGATAACAAGCAATCTGTGCCATTAATTCTCTCCTTGTGGCTAATTAATTCATGAATGTGCACTATATATACCGGAGTGTGACCATGTCAGTTGAAACATTATTGCTATACGAATAGGTTTTCTTTAAAGATCTGAGAGGACTGGGCAGGAAGTAAAGCAGGGATTTAAGAGTGGACATTTGCTTTCTATTCAGTGCCATTTGATCTGTGCTGGCTGAGTGTGTTATGATACATTTATCCCTGTCACTGTGAGATGTTGATAGATGACTATGATTGGCCCTCCTGTACTGGGCACATCAGTGCCATTGGCCGTGTTCAGTGTGGTGCATCACTCTGTCTCTCAGTCAGGAACTCCCCTCAGGCTGCTCCCCTACTCCTCACACCCCTTACATAACACTGCTATTCTTACCCCTGGAAGTGTGTGTGCGTGTGGGTGTGTGTTTGCGACTGTGCACATGCGCATGTGCGTGTATGCCGCAACACATTGCAACACTCCTCACAGAGCAAGCTCAACACATCCACAGAATCAGCACTCTTTCGCTATCTTCCTTTCTCTGTCTGTCTCTCCCTCCTCCTCACCCCCCTCTCTCGCTCTCCTCCTGAGAGACAGCTGGAGGTGCAGCAGGCTTCCACAGGAGAATACGTGCATGACTTATTTATACTCTATCCTCCATGGGAGTGAACACAATCATTTATTCACTTAACAGCATTCAGAGATGGGCCAGGGAGAGAGAGAGTTGGGCAGACAGAGAAGAGCAGTAGCTAGTGAAGTCTACAAGGTTGAGGTGCATGGTGGGTGACATTCCATTCCATCGGGAAGGATTTGGGAAGGCACTTGATATTCCTCATGTTTAGCATCATTGTTTCCAAAGGATGCCCATTGTAACAATGATGCTGGGAGTCAGGAAGCAGGTGCAGTGGGTGAGTTTAATAAAACAGAACATGGAGTGATATAAAACAGGAGAAGTGTCTGGACATGAACACAAAACCAATACTGCCTGAAGAGTAATGCTAGGGAGTGTTAGATAAAGGGAAAGTATTCAGGGCAGTGATGAAGTCCAGGTGTGCCTAATGATGGGTTGCCAGGACCGGTGGTTAGTAAATCGGCGAAGTTGAGCATCAGAGTGGGAGAGGACGTATTAGTGCCCCCTCACGTTTGTTCCAAAGCTCTTCCCATCTGAACCACTCGTCCATTGCAGGAGCTTCGGTCTGGCTCGGTGTCCACAGAGCCAGAGCTGGCTGATATCCCAGAACACACTGGAAGGGAGTCAGCCCGGTAGAAGTGTGTACTTCACCCAGGGAAGGAATCAGGCCCACTCCCCCTGCCGGTCCTGGCAGTGACTCCTCAGGAACCTCCCCAGCTCCTGCTTCATCCTCTCCACCTGCCTGTTAGACTGAGGCCGGTACCCAGAAGTTAGGCTGACGGGGACCCCCAGCTTCTATATGAAGGCTTTCCATAACCGTGACGTGAATCGAGGGCCACGGTAGTAGACGATATCCTCCGGAAGGCCATAGTGCCGGAAGCTGGAACAGTCCCTCAATGACCTGAAGAGCAGTAGGGAGACTAGAAAGAGGGATAAAACAGAGAATATGTCCACAACCACCAAAATGGTGCTGAAACCATCAGATGAGGGGAGATCAGTGACAAAATCAATGGACAGATGAGACCAGGGATGCTGAGGCATGGGAAAGGGAAGGAGTTTCCCTGCTGGAGCGTGCCGGGGAGACTTAGTTTGGGCACATATGGAACAGTAGTTGACGTAGCAAGTGACGTTCTGCGCCAAGGTGGGCCACCAGTACTGTCCGGAGATAGATTGAATAGTGCGGGTGATACCTGGATGCCCAGCGACGACAGGTGTGTGCGCCTAGGTCAGCAGCCGATCCCTTATCTCCATTATAACGTAGATGTGCTCAGGAGAACAGGTAGCGGGTGCGCGTCACCACGGGGGCTACGACTTGAGCGGGTGGAATTATGGGTATACTCAGGGCAGGAACCTCTCCCGAATCGTAGAGCCGGGACAGGGCATCCCTTCAGTGGTTGGAAGGCTTTATCGGCTGTAGGACTCCACCTCAATTTACGAGGACCAACCTTGAGGAGAGAGGTGAGAGGACAGGCGATAGAGCTAAAGTTCTTGATGAAACGGCAGTAGAAGTTGGCAAACCCCAAAAACCATTGTTACACCTTTATGGTGGTTGGGACTGGCCATGATCTGACAGCATCTACATTCTTACTGTTCATCATCCCTCCTTGCAGGCCTATCTGGTAACCCAGAACCCTCCTGATGGAATTGGCACTTCTCCGCTTTGACATATAGGTGGTTAGCTAAGAGGCGTTCCAGGACTACTCGGGATGTGAGCGATGTGATCATCCAAGGTAGCCGAGTAGACCAGGACGTTGTCGATATACACGACTACCTGGCGTCCGAGCATGTCCCGGGATCACCTCGTTAACGAATGCCTGGAACACTGACTGAGCATTGGCTAATCCATAAGGCATCACCAAGTACTTGTAGTTACCAGACTGTTTTCCATTCATCCCCCTCCCGGATGAGGATAAGATTGTAGGCACTCCACAGGTCCAATTTGGTAAAGAACCGGGCCCTGCGGAGCTGTTCGATCATTGCTGGCACCAACGGGAGAGGGTAACGGTATTTAGTGGTAATGTAATCAATGCACGATGTAACCCTCCATCCTTCTTTGCCACAAAGAAGAAGCCTGCCGACACAGGGGAGGTGGTCATGCAGATGAAACCTTGTTGGAGCGCCTCATGGATGTACTCCTCCATAGCCTTGGTTTCAGCCACCAACAGAGGGTAGATGTGGCTAAGCGGAGGCGCAGAGCCTGCAAGCATGTCGATGGCATAGTCCCAGGGGTGATGAGGAGGGAGACAGGTGGCACGGGTCTTGGAAAAAGCCTCCCGCGGATCTTGTTACACCTCCAGGATGTTGGGCTGAAGGGCAACCACAGGACTCTCAACTGTTGAACCACAGGGGAAGGGAAAGCAGGTCCTCTGGCATTCGTGCGCCCAGTCCGTGATTATCATCCTCGACCATGAGATGGTGGGGTTATGGCGTTGGAGCCATGGGAGGCCGAGGATGATCTACTGTACGGGTGCACTGATGATGAGGAAGGGAAGGCTTTCTTGATGTATGGATTCCACAGTGAGGGTGAGTGGTGTTGTGATAGTCCCGGATTCCAGTGGTTGATTATCCAGCGCTTCAACCGGAAACAGAGAGGAGAGGGGGTATGAGGTGATGTTCAGGGAGGAGGCAAGGGTCTGGTCAATAAAATTATCTACGGCACTGGAAACCACTAGAGCTGTAGAAACAATGCACAAGGGACAGCCAGCTAGTGAAATCGATACAAAAAAATGGTTTGGCGGAAAGTGATAATGGAAAGCTTACGCCTAACCCAGGAGACGGGTGACCACGGGGCCGTTCCTCTGCTCTCGTGGACCCCGGGTTGGAACGTACCGGACACCGTTGAAGCTGGTGCCCCTCTTGACCACAATAGGGACAGAGCCCCAGCTGTCTCAGACGGCGTTGCTCAGCCGCGGGAAGGCATTTGGCCCCATCCTCCACGGGTTCAGGCTCTGACAGTCAACGAAGGAGGGAGGGAGGCGATGGGGGTGCCGACACTCTCGAAGAAGGTTCTCCATACGGATGGCCATCGCAATGAGTGTGTTCAAGGAGAGGGAGTTGTCTCGGTATACCAACTCTGTCTGGACCTCTTTGCACAGTCCTCTTCTGAATAGGGTGTGGTGCACCAGCTCATTCCATCCACTGGATGCTGCCACTGTCCGAAAAGTGAGGCCGTACTTCGTAGCTGTCTGGCCATCCTTCCGTAATTGGAGTAGATGCTCACCCCCCTCTCTGCCCTCCGGTGGATGATCAAAGACTCCTCTGAACAAAGCCCTGAACTCCTCATAGGAACCCAGCTCCTCCTCTCCTCTCTCCCAGACAGCCATAGCCCACTCCAATGCCCGTCAGGTCAGCAGGGAAATAACAGTGGCAACCTCTCGGTGGTGGGGGCTCCCATCTGATGAGCGAAGTAGAGGGAGCACTGAAGTAGGATGCCATGCCATTGAAATGATTAGGGTTGACCTCTAAACATGACGGGATGGAGTCCCGTCATGTTTAGAGGTCAACCCTAATCATTTCAATGTGCACTCACCGTTTCCCAAGACTGTCTGTGCCTGTTAGTAATGCACTGTTCAATTCAATGTGAATATATACCATTAGCTAAGGTAACTTTCTGTTCACTTCCTGTATGTTTGTTCTCTCATAATATTCCTAGTCTTGCTTCCTCACACCCTTACTTCTCCACAATGGCTCTTAGAGCTTTTACAGGATCCTTGCAGGCTGACCTTGCTCTTAAAACACCACTTCCTGCAGTCCTTTATAGTGTGAATATAGGAAAGGTCAAATTCAGTTCATTGAATGAAGCCTTGTTCATTCAGCCAACCCAAGATGTAGCCTTTTCATCCACCGCACAAACCTCGACCCTGGCTTTCAGAGAACCCTTGCAGGTCTTTAAAACATCCACTTCCTTCAGCCATTCTGGCACTTCGGCTTATAAAACATTTATTTGAACGGTCTGTATTCCTCCTCTTTCTCCTGTCCTCTCTCCTCTCTTTTCCCTCCTGTCTCGTCACATCTGTAATAACACTTTTATTCTATTTCTCCCCTCCACTAATTCCCTCGTTATAAGCCCCAGCTACATATTTGTCTGTCATTCTTCTCTTCCTCCCTTTGAAAAACAACTTGAAGTGATGGGGACTTGACTGTAGAGTCAGGGTCATACATGTACAGTGCCTTCGGAAAGTTTTCAGAACCCTTGAACCCTTTTTCCACATTTTGTTTCATTACAGCCTTATTCTAAAATGGATTAAATTAATATTTTTCCTTATCAATCTACTCTCAATACACCATAATGATAAAGTGAAAACAGGTTTTAGAAATGTTTGCAAATGTAAAAATAAATACAACTGAAATACCTCATGTACATAAGTATTCAGACCCTTTGCTATGAGACTCGAAATTGAGATCAGGTACATCCTGTTTCCATTGATCATCCAACTGGATTGGTGTCCAGCTGTGGTAAATTAAATTGATTGGACATGATTTGGAAAAGCACACACCTGTCTATATAAGGTTCCACAGTTGACAGTGCATGTCAGGGCAAAAACCAAGCCATGAGGTCGAAGGAATTGTCTGTAGAGCTCCAAGGCAGGATTGTGTCGAGAAATCTATCTGGGGAAGGGTACTCAAACATTTATGCTGCATTGAAGGTCCCCAAGAACACAGTGGCCTCCATCATTGTTTTATTATTTATTTGAAAAAAAATGTATTATCTTTTTCTCCCCATTTTCGTGGTAACCAATTGATACAGTCTTGATCCATGGCTGCGACTCCCGTACGGACTTGGGAGAGGCGAAGGTCGAGAGCCGTGCGACCTCCGAAACACAACCCAGCCAAGCCGCACTGCTTCTTGACACAATGCCCGTTTAACCCAGAAGCCAGCCGCACCAATGTGTTGGAGGAAACACCATGCACCCAGTTACCGTGTCAGCGTGCTTCGCGCCTGGCCCACCACAGGAGTCGCTACTGCGCGATGGTGCGCCACTCAGGAGGCCCGCCTCCATCATTCTTAAATGGAAGAAGTTTGGAACCACCAAGACTTTTCATAGAGCTGGCCTCCCGGCCAAACTGAGCAATCAGGGCAGAAGGGCCTTGGTCAGGGAGGTGACCAAGAACCCTCTGATAGAGCTCCAGAGTTCCTCTGTGGAGATGGGAGAACCTTCCAGAAGGACAACCATCTCTGTAGCACGCTACCAATCAGGCCTTTATGGTAGCGTGACCAGACAGAAGCCACTCCTCAGTAAAAGGCACATGACAGCCAAGACTCTCAGACCATGAGAAACAAGATTCTCTGGTCTGATGAAACAAATATTGAACTCTGCGGCCTGAATGCCAAGCCTCACGTTTGGAGGAAACCTAGCACCATACCTACTGTGAAGCATGGGGGTGGCAGCATCATGCTGTGGGGATATTTTTCAGCGGCAGGGACTGGGAGATGAGTCAGGATCAAGGCAAAGATTAACAGAGCAAAGTACAGAGATATCCTTGATGAAAACATGCTCCAGAGCACTCAGGACCTAAGACTGGAGTGAATGTTCACCTTCCAACAGCACAATGACCCTAAGCACACAGCCAATACAAAGCAGGAGTCAACCAGCCAGAGCCCGGACTTGAACGCAATCAAACATCTCTGAAGTGACCTGAACATGGCTGTGAAGCGACACTCTCCATCCAACCTGACAGAGCTTGAGAGGTTCTGCAGAGAAGAATGAGTGAAGCTCTCCAAATATACAGTTGATGTCGGAAGTTTAAATACACTTAGGTTGGAGTCATTAAAACTTGTTTTTCAACCACTCCACACATTTATTGTTAACAAACTATAGTTTTGGCAAGTTGGTTAGGACATCTGCTTTGTGCATGACACAAGTAATTTTTCCAACAATTGTTTACAGACAGATTATCCCAGTGGGTCAGAAGTTTACATACACTAAGTTCACTATGCCTTTTAAACAGCTTGGAAAATTCCAGAAAATTATGTCATGGCTTTAGAAGCTTCTGATGTATTTCAAGGCCTACCTTCAAACTCAGTGCCTCTTTGCTTGACGTCATGGGAAAATCAAAAGAAATCAGCCAAGACCTCAGAAAATATATTGTAGACCTCCACAAGTCTGGTTCATCCTTGGGAGAAATTTCCAAACGCCTGAAGGTACCACGTTCTTCCATACAAACAATAGTACGCAAGTATAAACACCATGGGACCACACAGCCGTCATACCGCTCAGGAAGGAGACGCGTTCTGTCTCCTAGAGATGAATGTACTTTGCTGCGAAAAGTGCAAATCAATCCCAGAACAACAGCAAAGGACCTTGTGAAGATGCTGGAGGAAACAGGTAAAAAAGTATCTATATCCACAGTAAAACAAGTTCTATATCGCCATAACCTGAATGGCCACTCAGCAAGGAAGAAGCCATAAAAAAGCCAGACTACGGTTTGCAACTGCACATGGGGACAAAGATCGTACTTTTTGGTGAAATGTCCTCTGGTCTGATGAAACAAAAATAGAACTGTTTGGCCATAATTTGCATATAAATTCATTAAAAATCCTACAATGTGATTATCTGGATTTTCTTTCCTCATTTTGTCTGTCACAGTTGAAGTGTACCTATGATGAAAATTACAGGCCTCTCTCATCTTTTTAACTGGGAGAACTTGCACAATTGGTGGCTGACTAAATACCTTTTTGCCCCACTGTATATTATCTGTCCCTAAGCTGTGTGTCTCTGTCCTAGATATCATCTCCCAGTGGGGGTTTTCACTCAAAACCCTCCACTCACTGGTGGTAAGGTATAGGTGGGAATGACTTGAGGCAGGAGAATCTGTGGTGAACCCTTGACTTTTAAATGTCATCTGGGCTTTGGCAGGAGCAGACACAGTGGCCCAGGTCCTCTCCTTTGGGCTCTGTCACTGTTACTCAGGGGAGAGGACAGTAGCACGGGGGGTTCAAAACCATAACCAGTTATGTTAGTATTACAGTCAACTCCTCTTCTAATAATACAATTGATTCTTATCACGTTTATAAGTAACTACAAAATAACTACATATGTTACTTATCTGTAAATCCTGTAAAATAATGTTACTGCCATGTACTGTAAAGCCTTAGTGTTGTCATCAAAACAGAATAATTCAATATTACATTAGATCACACCAACCTAGTCGTGTCCCTGAGCTATCAGACATATCATCTCATAGACAGAGCCTTTTGGGTAATGTTATGGCCTGGCTGCCTCCACCTGGCTTGTAATTGCTTTTACAGTTTAATGTTGCCCAAGTTCCTCTTACACTCAGCTGTTTTCATAATTGATGCTCCGTAATGGAATTCGAGAGAAATGTGTTATATGAGAAACGTGTTGTTCAATGAATTGCCATTATGCAAATGAGCCTCCAACATGAGGTGTTGATTATTTAATTCATCTCAGTTAATTGTTCTCTAACAAAGAGCCTGAACCAGTTCTAAATGACTGGATCATATTTCCTCCTGCTCCACTCTGCTCTTCCCTGGAAGGACAGGACACACAGTTATTGGTTGGAGGGAGGTCTGGTCAACACAGTTATAGATGGAGGGAGAGGTCTGGTCTGCTCCACTGTTGCTAGGCAGGTTACCCACATCTCTCACAGCACCATTGTCAATCACTGATGATTTTGCAAAATACAATTGTATTCTATAATTTATCATATGAGTTTATCATAGTAAACACAAGTATGATATCAATTTAGTTTAACATTGCCATAGAATTTGATGTGAAGGAAATTTAAATTGACCATAGACACTGAAGCTCAGTTTTGGCTTGTTTGGCTTGTTAAGATTAGGATTTCCGGAGGGTCAGCTGATATAGTAGATCTGTGCTTCGGGCCAACTTTATCCTTTGATTATTACCATATCCTGGAGGTCATTGGAGATCATTGCATCACTCTGAGGCAGTACTAATAACACCCAGATACTGTAGATGAGTGTGGCGATCTGAGCAGTGTGATCAGTGATTCATTTCCAAACTGAGAGAAGCACTGGGAGAAGCAGACCAGCATCAGGCAGAGCTGCCATAATGACATAACACTGGTGCAATGCAGGACAAATTATATTTCTGGACGTGATTAACGAATCAAGGCACGATGACCAGGGGTGGAGTTGAGGGTGCTCGGACAGTCACCTGGAGCTGGCTAGTGGGGTTAGTAAAATGGCATTAGCCTGAGATCCAGTGATGGGGTGGAGGTGGAGGGGGCTTGTCTGGTCATAGGACAGAGAGTGAGGGGTGATGGGCTAGAAGCCAGGTGGAGTAGGCTCCGAGCTGGTTGTAGTCAGGGATGTAGTAAGGGTGGAGTAGGCTCCTAGCTGGCTGTAGTCAGGGATGTAGTAAGGGTGGAGTAGGCTCCTAGCTGGCTGTAGTCAGGGATGTAGTAAGGGTGGAGTAGGCTCCTAGCTGGCTGTAGTCAGAGATGTAGTAAGGATGGAGTAGGCTCCTAGCTGGCTGTAGTCAGGGATGTAGTAAGGGTGGAGTAGGCTCCTAGCTGGCTGTAGTCAGGGATGTAGTAAGGGTGAAGTAGGCTCCTAGCTGGCTGTAGTCAGGGATGTAGTAAGGGTGGAGTAGGCTCCTAGCTGGCTGTTGTCAGGGTGGAGTAGGCTCCTAGCTGGCTGTAGTCAGGGATGTAGTAAGGGTGGAGTAGGCTCCTAGCTGGCTGTAGTCAGGGATGTAGTAAGGGTGGAGTAGGCTCCTAGCTGGCCGTAGTCAGGGATGTAGTAAGGGTGGAGTAGGCTCCTAGCTGGCTGTAGTCAGGGATGTAGTAAGGGTGGAGTGCCCTGACACTGCATAATAAACAATGTGCCCTCTGTCACCCCAACTGTGATAGAGATTCAGATTGGCTCACACTTTCAACTGGTCCTCTGAGTAAGAGGGGGAGTAAGTCTTACAGAGAGGCATGTTAGTTAGCTGCAGCTGGTGGTACTGTAGTGAGAATTGCCTGCAGTCATGGCCCATTGATATTTAAACAGCTTCCCATCTGTACCTGCTCCAGGGAGAGGCAGTTATTAAAACAGAGAAACAGATAATAGCATCAACAACAGCCAAAGTACCTCAAACCAGATTCTCTGCAGCATGGTGCCTGGTGATCACGCCATATTACCGTTTTTTAGCCACTGAAGTAGCATCCATCTCATATCATTTGCTAAAGTCAGTGAATCTATGTAAAGCATACTTCAATATGTAGCCAACCTTGTTAGCCAGCTGAATTAAAGGCAAGGCATGAATGTTGAGGATCTATGGGGTCATTGGGGTGGCATGGTGTGCTATTAAAATTATTCACGTGTGAGTGACCTTTTATTATTTTTGGTGCTAAAATGGACATATCCCATTCAAATGTGAACATTGTCTTCCTAACGGTTTCAGAGTCAGGGATTTACAAGAGAAGAACAGTGGAATAGGCTTCTTGTTGATCTGCACCTAATGCAACATTTTAGTATTGAGATGCTCAAACACATTATTTCTCCAACCAGCGCTTAATGCTACCAACCCCCACATTAGGTTTTGTGTATCTAATTACCAATGTATAATTTGATGGGAAAATTTGTTAACCTTTAGTGAAATGCCATCTCATCACAGGCTATGAATGACAAGGAGGGCAAGCGGGGGCCTTGGCATTTCCACGGCTACCCGTTTGACGGACAGCTTGCCGAGATAGCCCACCTACATCTCACCCTCTCTCTAGGGCCTGATGTACTGAGAATAGAGGGTCCTTCACTCTTCACTCAACTGTTCACATTTCTGTTGTATTTCCATATGAATTTGAGATGAAGAATACTTTGATAGATTTGGCAGCCCGCCAGGCCTGTGGCGGTCATGAAATTTCATAGGCCGGTGATTGTCAAGCAAATAACTGTTGGTTAATTAACATAAACACATTTAGCATCTCCTGGCTTCCACACATCGACTACAAGCCATTTTAAAAAGTCTAATAATTCCATGTAATATAGCCTCTACACCTTCACAATACATCCATGTATTATAGCCTACACCTTCACAATACATCCATGTAATATAGCCTACACCTTCACAATACATCCATGTAATATAGCCTCTACACCTTCACAATACATCCATGACTTATTTTAGACAGGTATAAAGAAGCGTGATATGAAGAAAATAATAGCATACTCTGATATTCTGAGTTGTCCTTATGTTAGATCCTGATGTGACTATGGCAAATGGCTGTGGGCTACACTAGTTCATTTAGCAGACAAGATTTGCTTTTAATTCTGTGGCATTATTTTATATTATTTAATAGTATGAATAATACAATTGAACCAAGCTGAATAAAATAGAAAGGATATGTTCTCCAAACAATTTGAGGGAGTGCGCACATGCTGCTATTCTGTGTTGAGCGGTTAAAAAAGAAATAGGTACTCCTATATACTTAATTTAGAGTTATTCATGTACTTAGTTGTTCTACAAAAGTTGAGCTATATGTTTTGATTTTTAGTACATTGTAAGGCTGCATAATGAGTGTGTACAGCGCAGGCTGCACTCACTTCAGTATTCTCTCATTCACAATTTGACAAGCACTTGATAATGCCTCGAATTTCACGGCGGCATCCCCTTTGTGGACACAATGCACCCTAGATTTGGCAGCCCGGCGGGCTACCAGACCCTAATTTCTGTCAATAAGCCAACACCACCTATTTGCGACTGAGAACTGAGCAGTGAGATGGAAGAGATATTTCTGGGATTAAATGACAAATAAAGCACTTAGAGACTCACTATCTCATTACCTATGTAATTTAAATGGCATTGTATTGTTTTCTAAGTAGACATATTGGAGGTTGTTCTCCACTGTTCTCTCAGCTATTGATCTGGAGATAAATGTCAGCACACATGAAATCGATATCCAAATCCAAGGACTATAAAATCCTGGCCTCCATTTCCACTCCAAGCATAGGAATCCATAATGTTTTGTGATGTTAACAGAAGTGATGTGTGGGAAATCGATACAGTTACATATCGCAATATTACTTAGGTCAATATTATATTGATACTTTGACTCCAAGTGTCGATTTGTTAAATATAAATATATATATGTACTGTATTTATTTATTTAAAAAAAATCCTATGTAACATTAGCTAGCGCTAGTCGGCTGTACCTGCGCCAAAACGCTGGTACTTTTCATCCTATAGCTGGTTCTCCATCTTCTTTTTAAATAGTGAGCCAACAAGTTTTCAGCACTTTTATTTTCATGACTGATCAACACTCATTTTTATTATGGCTCTCTCTTGTCTCTCTGCAGCTGACATACACTGAGTGTACGGTCGTGGCCAAAAGTTTTGAGAATGACACAAATATTAATTTTCACAAAGTCTGCTGCCTCAGTTTGCATGATTGCAATTTGCATATACTCCAGAATGTTATGAAGAGTGATCAGATGAATTGCAATTAATTGCAAAGTCCCTCTTTGCCATGCAAATGAACTCAATCTCAAGAAAACATTTCCACTGCATTTCAGCCCTGCCACAAAAGGACCAGCTGACATCATGTCAGTGATTCTCTAGTTAACACAGGTGTGAGTGTTGACGAGGACAAGGCTGGAGATCACTCTGTCATGCTGATTGAGTTCAAATAACAGACTGGAAGCTTCAAAAGGAGAGTGGTGCTTGGAATCATTGTTCTTCCTCTGTCAATCATGGTTACCTCCAAGGAAACACGTGCCGTCATCATTGCTTTGCCCAAAAAGGGCTTCACAGGCAAGGATATTGCTGCCAGTAAGATTGCACCTAAATCAACCATTTATCGGATCATCAAGAACTTCAAGGAGAGCAGTTCAATTGTTGTGAATGCTTCAGGGCGCCCAAGAGAGTCCAGCAAGCGCCAGGACCGTCTCCTAAAGTTGATTCAGCTGCGGGATCGGGGCACCACCAGTACAGAGCTTGCTCAGGAATGGCAGCAGGCAGGTGTGAGTGCATCTGCACACACAGTGAGGCGAAGACTTTTGGAGGATGGCCTGGTGTCAAGAAGGGCAGCAAAGAAGCCACTTCTCTCCAGGAAAAACATCAGGGACAGACTGATATTCTGCAAAAGGTTTAAAAGAAACTTGTCCAGAGAAGACAAGGTGAGCGCTACCATCAGTCCTGTGTCATGCCAACAGTAAAGCATCCTGAGACCATTCATGTGTGGGGTTGCTTCTCAGCCAGGGGAGTGGGCTCACTCACAATTTTGCCTAAGAACACAGACATGAATTAAGAATGGTACCAACACATCCTCCGAGAGCAACTTCTCACTACCATCCAGGAACAGTTTGGTGATGAACAATGCCTTTTCCAGCATGATGGAGCACCTTACCATAAGGCAAAAGTGATAACTAAGTGGCGAACAAACATCGATATTTTGGGTCTATGGGCAGGAAACTCCCCAGACCTTAATCCCATTGAGAACTTGTAGTCAGTCCTCAAGAGGCGAATGGACAAACAAAAACCCACAAATTCTGACAAACTCCAAGCATTGATTATGCAAGAATGGGCTGCCATCAGTCAGGATGTGGATCAGAAGTTAATTGACAGCATGGCAGGGCGGATTGCAGAGGTCTTGAAAGAGAAGGGTCAACAATGCAAATATTGACTCTTTGCATCAACTTCGTGTAATTGTCAATAAAAGCCTTTGATAGTTATGAAATGCTTGTATTTATACTTCAGTATTCTATAGTAACATCTGATAAAAATATCTAAAGATCACTGAAGCAGCAAAATTTGTGAAAATTAATATTTGTGTCTTTCTCAAAACTTTTGGCCATGACTGTATATAACATTAGGAACACCTTCCTAATATTGAGTTGCACCCCCTCTTCCCCATCTCGCTATGATTTTTAGTGCAGCTATGTTAACCCACTGTGACCTTTCCCGTCTCTCCAATCTCCTTTCTCTTTTCTACCCCCTTCCCCCTGGGGCAGCAGGGTAGCCTAGGGAAGCCTAGTGGTTGGAGCGTTGGACTAGTAACTGGAAGGTTGCAAGTTCAAATCCCCGAGCTGACAAGGTACAAATCTGTCGTTCTGCCCCTGAACAGGCAGTTAACCCACTGTTCCTAGGCCGTCATTGAAAATAAGAATTTGTTCTTAACTGACTTGCCTAGTTAAATAAAGGTTCAATTTTTTTTTTAAATACACACACACCCGCCATCCTTCTCTCTGTCTCTCTCTGCCTCTCTCGGTCTCTCTCCCCCTCCCTCTCTCTCTCTCTTTGTCTCGGTACCCACCACTGTGGCCTTTCCCTATCTCCCCTGTCTGTCTGTAGTGTGGCAGGCTGCAGGATTGCTTGTGACAGCTTACCAGTGTTCAGTAGAGCAGGAGGAACAGCCCGAACACTGGGACCATCGTTATGAAACAAAACCACAGACAGACAGAGACACAGAGATGCTAGATGAGATAGGGTCTCTTTGGATGATGGCGTGTGTGTGTGTGTGTTAGTAATGCACAGGTCAGCTGCTTGTTCACCCGCACCCGCACCCGCACACAACTGCTAATAACCCATTCGTAACCACCCGACTATATGTGGTAAAGTGAAAATCTGAGGTCCGCACCCAACCCTAAACTGTAAATATAGAAAAAAAGGCTGTACAGTCAGAAATGGCAGAAGGATTTTGAAGGTAGGCTTATGTTTCTGCCTATAATTTCCAACATTTTGTTAGGCTATTTGTTGGTCAACTTGTCAAATCAAATCTTATTTGTCACATACACATGGTTAGCAGATGTTAATGCGAGTGTAGCGATATGCTTGTGCTTCTAGATCCGACCATGCGGTAATATCTAACAAGTAATCTAACCTAACAATTTCACAACAACTACCTTATACACACAAGTGTAAAGGAATGAATAAGAATATGTACATAAAATATATGAATGAGTGATGGCCGAAAGGCATAGGCAAGATGCAGTAGATGGTATAGAGTACAGTATATACATATGAGATGAGTAATGTAGGGTATGTAAACATTATATTAAGTGGCATTGTTTAAAGTGGCTAGTGATACATTTTTACATCAATTCCCATCAATTTCCATGACTAAAGTGGCTGGAGTTGAGTCAGTACGTTGGCAGCAGCCACTCAATGTTAGTGGTGGCTGTTTAACAGTCTGATGGCCTTGAGATAGAAGCTGTTTTTCAGTCTCTCGGTCCCAGCTTTGATGCACCTGTACTGACCTCGCCTTCTGGATGATAGCGGGGTGAACAGGCAGTGGCTCGGGTGGTTGTTGTCCTTGATGATGTTTTTGGCCTTCCTGTAACATCGGTGTAGGTGTCCTGGAGGGCAGGTAGTTTAGATACATTAAAATAAGGCCTGAGGAGGTGTGGTATATGGCCAATATACCATGGCTAAGGGCTGTTCTTATGCACAATGCAACGCGGAGTGCCTCACAATCATCATACACACTGTAACACATCTGCTATCATCCTGCTATCATCCTGCTATCACTGCTATCACTGCTATCATCCTCTTTTACCACTTCACCAAATCTTTCCTAAACATCAGGCTGTTCTGACCCTCCTATTTTTTTCTGCCCTCCATTTCGCAGCTTTTCTCTTATTGAATTAAACTACGACGTGGCTTTTTGCCTCAATGGATCGACGTTAACATATTCTGCTCAAGATCCCAAAAGCATTTGGCGATTGGCGTGTATTAGTTGAGTGTACAGTTAGGCCCTAAAACATGGGCCAGATAAAAAGAATGAAAGAAAAACCTAAATGTAGCCTATAGACATGAATTGCACAAGAATTATACATGTATGTACTTTTTTATGTATTTAAATGTTTTATCCCGCCCGCCATTCATCCACAAAATATTTCATGACCCTAAACCTACCCGCCCTGCAGATATAACCGCTGGGATTGCGGGTTATGGGTCAACCTGCCCATCACTAGTGTGCGTTGATAAAAAGAAGATTACAGTATACACAGTAAACTATGTATTACTTCACCCTAGTCAAAGGAAAGGAATTCCTCTACTTGGTTACCACCCAAATGAACCCCATACCTTCTCCTCTCCACCCTTCCACTCCTTCCTCTCTCACTGACGGGTGGTTGATAGAGAGGGTTTGTGGAGGGCAAGCGGCGTTTTGACTCCTGGCAGGAGTTGAGAGACTGCTGACGTGTGTGTTGGGCAGGATGTGTGTAAGAGGCAGGACTGAATCCTGTTTTTCAGACCGCAGCAATTGGCTCAGAGCCAGGATGATAGTTTTAATGCTCACACACACACCCACTCACATACTCAGAATGGGCTAACGCTGACCTCAACCCAGCATCACACACACACACACACACATACACACACACACACACACATGCAAGCGCAGACTTGCACACACATTTTCCTACACACACACACACACACACACACACACACACACACACACACACACACACACACACACACACACACACACACACACACACACACACACACACACACACACACACACATCTGCATTGTACAACATACACTGAGTATACCAAACATTAGGAAAACCTTCCTAATATTGAGTTGCACCCTTTTTTACCCTCAGAACAGTCTCGTCGGGGCATGGACACAAGTTGTCGAAAATGTCCCACAGCGATGCTGGCCCATGTTGACTCCAATGATTCACACAGTTGTGTCAAGTTGGCTGGATGTCTTTTGGATGGTGGACAGTCCTTGATATACACGGGGAACTGTTGAGCGTGGGAAACCCAGCAGCATTGCAGTTCTTGACACACTCAAGCCAGTGCACCTGGCACCTACTACCATACCCCGTTCAAAGGCACTTAAATATTTTGTCTTGCCCATTCACCCTCTGAATGGAACACACACACAATGTGTTTGAGCGTTTGAGATTAGTGGTGGTATTGTAATGAGTATAGATACAGAGTTGGATAACTGTCAGGAGAGCTCTACATTTCAGAGGGCAAATGTTAATCTCTGCCCCATGGCAGAATGAGTAGAGTTGCATGAAATGTATTATAAAACAGCAAAATGTTCATCTCTGCCCCATGGCAGAATGAGTAGAGTTGCATGAAATGTATTATAAAACAGCAAAATCTTCTCTCTGCCACATGGCAAAATGTTTTGAATTTTTCCAAACTTGCTCTAAAACTGCAACAATAAAACGCCAACAAAATGTTAGAGACGACTCTGATTGCATGTGTCGGTATTGATGTGGATACGCAGACCCACGCATCACTTCATGATGAGTTCTTTTTTGTGGCCCCCACTCCCATCAAAGTTGCCCATCCCCAAACTAGACACATACAGACACAGAAACATGCGCCAGCATTAGTTCTGCAGTCTGAAAGGTCATGGTTCAATGATGTGTTGGCACAGTGAGAGAAAGAGAGAGAGTAGGGAAGAGGAAGGAGAGAAAGAGAGAGATAAGGGAAGAGGAGGGAGAGAAAGAGAGAGAAAGTGGGGGAGGGACAGAGAGAGTGGGAAACCATAGTGAGAGAGAGAAAATAAATTATAGAAAAGAACCAACACAGAGAAGCCCCAGACTGGATAGAGATGGAGAAGGAAGGAGCTAGAGAAAGATAGTGGTGTTGAAGGACAGAGAAAGAGGGAGAAGAGGGAGGCAGAGTGAGAGAGTTTTTGTTTTAGCGTTCATGGTAATATGTACATTTGGGAAGTGGCAGATGTCGCCACCACACTAGCCTATCTCTGAGAAGAAATCTGTGTGTGTGTTTATGTGCGTGCATGCGGTATGCATGTGTGTTTGGTTCACCTCACTGCAGTGCCACAAGTTGACAAGCTGCACACTCACACACACACACTCTCACACACATGCACACGCACTCTTGCACACACATTTTCCTACACACACACGAACACAGATGTCTGCAGTCTGCATTGTACATACATCTGTGACTGCAGGTCAGCAAAACCAAGCCTTAGAGGACTGGGAAGCTTCTCTCCTCCCTCCCTCCCTCCTCTCCTCCCCTCCTCTCATCTCCTCCTCTCCTCCTCTTCCCACTGAATGAAGGCTGAGCTGTGTGCACTAAGAGGATCAATAGGTTTAGCTCACTGTACACAGAAGGAGCAGTCACACACCTAACAGGGTCAGGACATCCCTCAGACTGACTAGGAAGGAAGGAAGGAAGGAAGGAAGGAAGGAAGGAAGGAAGGAAGGAAGGAAGGAAGGAAGGAAGGAAGGAAGGAAGGAAGGAAGGAAGGAAGGAAGGAAGGAAGGAAGGAAGGAAGGAAGGAAGGAAGGAAGGAAGGAAGGAAGGAAGGAAGGAAGGAAGGAAGGAAGGAAGGAAGGAAGGAAGGAAGGAAGGAAGGAAGGAAGGAAGGAAGGAAGGAAGGAAGGAGCTTGAGAGAGAGGGAGAGCAGGGATGAGAGCGCAGTGCTTCACACATTTTTTTACCCCTTATTCCTTCTTCCCTGGGAGCTAATGGGGACAGGCAGAATCTAGAGAGGAAGACATAGACATAGAGATAGGAGAGAGGAAGATAGAGATAGGAGAGAGGAGGATGGAGAGAGGAGAGAGGAAGAGAGAGATGGGAGAGAGGAAGAGATCGAGATAGGAAGAGAGAGATAGAAATAGGAGAGAGGAAGATAGACATAGAGATATAGGGAGATACAGAGAGAGAGTAACATGCTCTGTCACGCCAGTGTTGACTGCTCCTGCTCCAACCGTCTTCCCTGGCTTTCAGGAAAAGGAATGGTTTCCGGATAGATTCATTCCTGAGCCCGTTCACCATGAGGATGTGGGACAGCGATTTCCAGGTCCTCGCCGGAAGAATCCCTCGGAGAAAAGAGCAGCCGCCTGAGAAACTAGTAGCTGATCCTGTGTGGACTCCTGGGTCACAGCTCTGAGGACTCTCATTTACACCGCTGAAGGCTTGCATGCACCAAACTGCATTTGTTTATCCAAGCTTGGGTGGCCTTGCAGTATGTAGCCTTTTCATATCCCATCTACTGACTACATGATGACTTGTTCACGTGGTGGCACATCACTGGAATGAGTATTATTAATATGGTGTAGAGCACTGTAAGGGGCATGCAGACATGATGTTGTTTTGGAAGTGGTTGCAGCACGTGGAGGGCAGTATGTGTAGATCGTGTTAAAGGTTAGAGGAAAGATTCAGTACACAGTTCCAAGAAGCCTGGACTCTGCCACAGGGCGCGGGAAAGGACTATGATGCACTTCAGCAACTTCCCTTTCAGGAGACACTCATGGATATGGTGAGTGTGTGTGTATGTGTGTTTCTGTTTGTGTGCTTGTGTGTGTCCATGATGGCAGCAACAGTAGTGGACGTGAGTTCAGCAGCTCTCTTCCATCTAAACTTAATCCCCCCCCCCCCCCATCAATATTTGTTTTTGTGCATGTTCTCCTGTGTCTCCTGTATTTATGTTCCAGGGCAGTTAGTACTCCCGACAGGCAGCCCAGTTCAGCCCAAACCCTTCTCTGGGAGATTTATTGTTCATTGGGCCACATATTTCCTGCCGTTTTCTCCCACAATAAATGCTTGAGTTGATCCATAAATAAGTCTAAATCAGACATAAACTGCAGCAGCAGCCAGCCGTAGAGCTTTCAGAGCTTTTATTCATCCCAGAACAGAAGACAGGACAGTGCAGCCAGCCGTAGAGCTTTCAGAGCTTTTATTCATCCCAGAACAGAAGACAGGACAGTGGAGGCTCAGCCATTTAAATCGACACTCCTTTTGGGGATGTGGCTTTCTCAAAGCCATGAAATGATGTACTGCTGTGCAATGTTTCCTCGCTGCTTCCCATCTTCAAATGGTCTGTTATTAGAGCTAGTCATATAACAGTGACTCAATATTTGGACCATAATAGTCTCTGTCAGGTTATTGACCCATACCTCAACCCATACCTCCTGCTTCCTGCTTTCTTCCTGACCAGCATTAACATGCAGCAGGTACAGTACAGTTTAAGACAGACAGACAGACTTCTGCTTATGGTTGCTTGCGGTACTTGAAGTGAGCAATGACAGAAGTGTCTGGAGCGTGAGCTCAAATGTCACGCTGTCTATAGAACATACTGTGCAGATTAATCTAAATGATTTTGGTGCTCTACATGTGTTCAGCCAAACATTGTCTCAGGTCAGGAAAACTCCATATAAGACAATATAATAACTATGTAACACATTTTATGTTTCAGAGGTTTTAGCATTGGCTATTGAGTTTCTCTTGGTCAGGTCACATGGTCGGGAGCTCTTGTCCCAACCCATTGTTTACTCTAATCAGTATTAGATTAAAGGTGTTGGAGGGATGCCAGACCAGAGGCTGTGGCTGTATAGGGGAACAACAGACAGACAGACAGACAGACAGGCAGGCAGGCAGGCAGGCGAATGTTCCTAGCTAATCCAATGGCAGCTACGTAAACAGAAAACACAACGAGATATCCTCTCTCCCCCCCCCCCCCTTTCTCTCCCCTCTCTCTCTCTAACACACACACACACGCTGAGAATTACTGCTGGTTATTTAAGTGATGATGCTCTCGAAGCCAGTGTTTGGAGTATATATTGGCACGGGTGTTGTTATGCCCTCCACACACCGGCTTCGAGGGCATTATAATTTTTATTCAACAGGTTACCAACATATTTAAGTAATGATTGATACATTTTCATAAAAAATGTTATTTTGATTAATTTATTCATACTATTTCATCCTTCCATGAAATATAGTCCCGACACAAATCTAGGGTTGCTACCCAAGCTGGCTGGTTGTTCTTTCTATTGGTTTGGTTGCCAGAGACGCAACCTAGTCGTTAAGTCTTTTTGTTCTGTATCTATAGACGCGACCCAGTCGTTTGTTCTAGATGTCCCATTGCCAATGCTATGGCTAACTTACAGTCACGACAAACGTCAAACATTATAACAACAGTAGCTGCATTTGCATTTGTTTAAGCTATTTTCTAGAGACATTTATTTGGATACATCCATTACAATGCGCTAATGAGGTGCGATTTCGCCTGGCTCAGAAAATGTGGACATGGGATGATGTGTCCACATCACCAACAAACTAACATGGTCCAAGCACACCAAGATAGTCGTGAAGAGGGCACGACAAAACCTATTCCCCCTCAGGAGACTGAAAAGATTTGGCATGGGTCCTCAGGTCCTCAAAAGGTTTTACAGCTGCACCATCGAGAGCATCCTGACTGGTTGCATCACTGCCTGGTATGGCAACTGCTTTTCCTCCGACCGCACAGCACTACAGAGGGTAGTGCGTATGGCCCAGTACATCACCGGGACCAAGCTTCCTGCCATCCAGGACCTCTATACCAGGCAGTGTCAGAGGAAGGCCCTAAAAATTGTCAAAGACTCCAGCCACCCAAGTCATAGACTGTTCTCTCTGCTACCGCACAGCAAGCGGTACCGGAGAGCCAAGTCTAGGTCCAAGAGGCTTCTACCCCCAAGCCATAATACTACTGAACATCTAATCAAATGACTACCCAGACTATTTGCATTTCTTGTTTTTTTTAGGTATTTTTCTTAAAACTGCATAGTTGGTTAAGGGCTTGTAAATAAGCATTTCACTGTAAGGTGTACACTTGTTGTATTCGTTGCATGTGACAAATACAATTTGATTTGATTTTGATTTACTGAGACAGTCTTGCAGCTCATCTGGTAATTACCATGAAATGCTCTATTTTGTGCGGGTAACTTTGTAGGAGTTTTACATTGTGTTGATTGCTGTGTTGCGGATGCTTAAAGGCCCAGTGCGCTATGTAGGGAATAGGTAACCATTTGGGACATAGACTATGTAGGGGAGTTATGTAAGGATGCTTAAGCCTTTAACTGATAGACTATGTAGGGGAGTTATGTAAGGATGCTTAAGCCTTTAACTGAGGAAATAAGTGATGCTCAGTAGTTATTATAGATTGAATGGCTTAGCTTCAGCAGGCTGCTATTAATGTATGGTAATAATGTATTATATTAATGGTCATAATTGGTTAGATAATCTGGATGGGTAATCATTCCTTAGAATTCCAGGATAAAAGTATATGTTAAGTATAGTATTAATATGTATAGTACAGACTTCCAGTTTAGTATACTTGTGTTTTTGTTTTTCAATCATGTGTTTTCCCTTTTATGGGTAGTCTCAGTGGTTTGGTGTGATATAGCAGTCAGATGAAGTGACAATGTTCATAAAACAACATGTCCATGTTGTCAAGGTTGTCTGAACACAGGCTTTCTCCTGTTTCCTTTAAAGATGAGTTGTCTGAACCCATTTTAGCAGTGTGTCTGTTTGCTGCAGAGGGACCTAGCCCTGTTTCAGTCCCCATAAACAGGAATGCCCCATCCATCCCCTACTGTGTGTGTGTGTGTGTGTGTGTGTGTGTGTGTGTGTGTGTGTGTGTGTGTGTGTGTGTGTGTGTGTGTGTGTGTGTGTGTGTGTGTGTGTGTGTGTGTGTGTGTGTGTGTGTGTGTGTTTGTGTGTGTGTGTGTGTGTGTGTGTGTGTGTGTGTGTGTGTGTGTTCGTGCGTGCGTGTACAGAGGAGCTTTTAGATGGATGTACATTATTTATCACTATAGTCTTAATAATGGACAAGCCTTTACTCTGTCGGACTGCCAGATGTTGAAGCGTGATTCACCACTCTGGAGAACGCATTTCCACTGCTCCAAAGTCTAATGGCAGCGAGCTTTACACCACTCCAGCCGGTGCTTGCCATTGCGCATTGTGATCTTAGGCTTGTGTGTGGCTGCTCGGCCATGGAAACCCATTTCATGAAGCTTCCTACTAAGTTCTTGTGCTGACGTTGCTTCCAGAGGCAGTTTGGAACTCGGTATTGACTGTTGCAACCGAGGACAGACAATTTTTACATGCTACGTGCTTCAGCACTCGGCTGTCCTGTTCTGTGAGCTTGTGTGGCCTACCACTTCGCGTTTCCTAGACATTTCCACTTCACAATAACAGCACTTACAGTTGACCGGGGAAGCTCTAGCTGAGCAGAAATTTGATGAACTGACTTGTTGGAAAGGTGGCATCCTATGAAGGTGCCACATTGAAAGTCACTAAGCTGTTCAGTAAGGCCATTCTACTGCCAATGTTTGTCTATGGAGATTGCATGGCTTTGTGCTCAATTTTATACACCTGTCAGCAACATGTGTGGCTGAAATAACTGAATCCACTACTTTGAAGGACTGTCCACATACATTTATATATAGTTTATAATTTCAAATATCTTATTCAGAGTACATGTTGAGCTCTGAACTCAAGCCTGTGTTATTGTTTGCCGAGTGTGTTGGGCTGTGAAATTGTGCTGAGCGTTACAATAGAGTATGTATCTATTTGGTAGCCCCATGTCCTCATTGATATAGTAGGACATTAGGAACCCTAGCAGATGCCGGACTAAATTTACCACTTACCTCCATGACAACAAAGCCTCACCTGGGGAGAGAGAGGCTGAGTGGCTGTTACACAAACCCATTTTGACTTGGATTTAGCACTCAGCAAGCATGCATGCACACACAAACACACACATACGTAGCAGAGCAGGAGAGTGAACCATGTCCTCTGATTCTTCCTCTACTCCTCAGACCTGTAGACAGGAAGTGATGTCTTTGTCAACAAAGGAAGCTGGGTTTAGAGCGATAATTTGGCAGTTAGATAGTCGAGACTTTACAGCTCTTATTGAAGGGATTAATGAGTGTCTAAGATTAGTGTCAGGTTGGCAGACTCACTTTTAGTTGGTCACCATAGTGATTTGCAGGGTTGGATCTCAGAGTGCTAGTGCCTGTTCTTGTCTGCCTCTTGACGGTTTTCAATATTATTACATGAATACTTACAGAAACAGCAGTCGTTTCAGGAACAGAGTTCATGTGGGAGGAATAACATACTGTAGCTGGCACTGACAATTTGACTTAATCTATAGGCCTATACATTTTGTGTTGCCTGACGCTATGAATCCGCTATATCCGCTATTTGTCTGTCATTTTGTCAGTCCTTACCTTATCTTTCCAGTGGATTTCATATTTTCACTTGGCTGCATTATAAAAATATTTGACCCCCTAACTCAAAATAACGTTTTCATCCTGCATCAATATTTTTCATTTAATGTTATATTACCATGTTTGTGTGGTTGGTACTGAGCACTTTAATAATGACAGTAAAATAAACGTATTATGTCAATTTCTATTTTCAGAAATAAGGCTAAACGTAACAACTGCAGAGCGTCTAAAGTAATCATATACAGTGAACCCAATGCACTGTGGTGTGCTGAGGGAGGAGAGAAGAGAAGAATTGTGAGGTCTATATTTAGATAGTATGGTAGCAGTTGAGAAGGAGCTCTTTGCTGAAGAGCTGTTGGTGCTGTGATGCCTCAATAATCAAGTCACGTGGTGAAACTGGGAAAATTAGATGCTCTCTTTCTCTCCTAGACCTCTCTTTGTCTCCTAGAGCTCTCTTTCTCTCCTAGACCTCTCTTTCTCTCCTAGAGCTCTCTTTCTCTCCTAGACCTCTCTTTCTCTCCTAGAGCTCTCTTTCTCTCCTAGACCTCTCTTTCTCTCCTAGAGCTCTCTTTCTCTCCTAGACCTCTCTTTCTCTCCTAGAGCTCTCTTTCTCTCCTAGACTTCTCTCTCTCTCCTAGACCTCTCTTTCTCTCCTAGACCTCTCTTTCTCTCCTAGAGCTCTCTTTCTCTCCTAGACCTCTCTTTCTCTCCTAGAGCTCTCTTTCTCTCCTAGACTTCTCTTTCTCTCCTAGACCTCTCTTTCTCTCCTAGACCTCTCTTTCTCTCCTAGACCTCTCTTTCTCTCCTAGAGCTCTCTTTCTCTCCTAGACCTCTCTTTCTCTCCTAGACCTCTCTTTCTCTCCTAGGCCTATCTTTCTCTCCTAGACCTCTCTTTCTCTCCTTGACCTCTCTTTCTCTCCTAGAGCTCTCTTTCTCTCCTAGATCTCTCTTTCTCTCCTAGACCTCTCTTTCTCTCCAGGAGCTTTCTTTCTCTCCTAGACCTCTCTTTCTCTCCTAGACCTCTCTTTCTCTCCTAGGCCTATCTTTCTCTCCTAGACCTCTCTTTCTCTCCTAGACCTATCTTTCTCTCCTAGACCTATCTTTCTCTCCTAGGCCTATCTTTCTCTCCTAGTCCTATCTTTCTTTCCTAGACCTCTCTTTCTCTCCTAGGCCTATCTTTCTCTCCTAGGCCTATCTTTCTCTCCTAGACCTATCTTTCTCTCCTAGATCTCTCTTTCTCTCCTAGTTCTCTCTTTCTCCCCTAGTTCTCTCTTTCTCCCCTAGACCTCTCTTTCTCTCCTAGACCTCTCTTTCTCCTCTAGAGCTCTCTCTCTCCTAGACCTATCTTTCTCTCCTAGACCTCTCTTTCTCCTCTAGAGCTCTCTCTCTCCTAGAACTCTCTTTCTTCTCTAGAGCTCTGTCTCCTAGACCTCTCTTTTTCTCCTAGACCTATCTTTCTCCTCTAGAGCTCTCTTTCTCTCCTAGACCTATCTTTCTCTCCTAGAAATATCTTTCTCTCCAAACCTCTCTTTCTCTCCTAGGCCTATCTTTCTCTCCTAGACCTATCTTTCTCTCCTAGACCTATCTTTCTCTCCTAGAGCTCTTTTTTTCCTCATTTAAGTTTTGTACAGGATCAAATAGTGTAAACTCAAACTTAGATTACTTTGCCTGACTCAGTTACTTTACGCACGACCGAGGTGGAGGTTTAGAAAATTGGCTTTTGGGGAACTCTGAGCGCTGCCAGAATCACAGCCTTTTGGAGGCAAAGCCATTTCTCAGTGAAACCATAGGACCAGCAGAGATGAGAGAGAGAGAGAAACAGAGATGAGAGCGAGACAAATTTGTGTGTGTGTGTGTTAAATGCTGCTTCTTCGCTCTCCCACAGCATCAATCTTTGTCTTCCTGTCGTGCTACTTGTGACGCACAGATCTTTATTAAGGTGGGCTCTATACAGCCAGACTGGGGGGTCAGTCTGCTCCAGAGCTCTGCGGGGGGTGTATAGACACAGCTTGTTGGAGAAATGTTTGTGTGTGGGTGTGTGTGTGTGTGCCTGCCTGCCTGTGTGCGTGCCTGCGTGCGTGCCTGCCTGCCTGCCTGCGTGCGTGTGTGTGCCTGCCTGCCTGCGCGTGTGTGTGTGCCTGC
The DNA here is from genome assembly GCF_002021735.2 of Oncorhynchus kisutch. Taxonomy (NCBI): domain Eukaryota; kingdom Metazoa; phylum Chordata; class Actinopteri; order Salmoniformes; family Salmonidae; genus Oncorhynchus; species Oncorhynchus kisutch. The sequence goes on along the minus strand of NC_034176.2, from coordinate 20,194,496 downwards.
GTGTGTGCGTGTCTGCCTGCCTGCCTGCGTGCGTGCGTGTGTGTGCCTGCCTGCCTGCCTGCGTGCGTGTGTGTGCGTGCCTGCCTGCCTGCGTGCCTGCCTGCGTGCGTGCGTGTGTGTGCGTGCGTGCCTGCGTGCCTGCCTGCGTGCGTGTGTGTGTGTGCCTGCCTGCGTGTGTGTGTGTGTGTGCCTGCCTGCGTGTGTGTGTGTGTCTGCGTGTAGTTATGTTCCATGGAAAATGACAGCTGTTGACTTCGTCTGGATAGGAAGAGCCTACAGCATCAGACTGTATTTTTATTTTTTATTTTTCTATTATATTGGTCACTTTTGGCAATTTCTACACAATAAAGGAATTTCTTTGTTACTTCTATTTAGTTGGTATTTCCTAATTCACAGCTTGGTTTGGGTCTTTTGGTAGAGCAGTGTTTCTCAATGGGGATTGAGTGAGTCAGTCAGTCAAAACTGGCCTTAGTCTTCTCACCAGGTGTGAGGCTACCCTCTCTCTCTCCCACACACACGCAAACACACACACGCGCACACACACACACCCACGCCCACACCCACACACACCTTTTTCTTTCACCCTTATATCACTAGGTCTCACACTCAGATACTCACATGCACACATGCATGCACACACCCAGGCACTCAGCTCAGGTCAAGCAAGGTGCAGTGAGTCATGGCTGGAGATAATGTTCCCGTTATTCACGATAAGCAGCACAACCAAGATCCAATTACACATCCAGCACCACGTGTGTGTGTGTGTGTGTGTGTGTGTGTGTGTGTGTGTGTGTGTGTGTGTGTGTGTGTGTGTGTGTGTGTGTGTGTGTGTGTGTGTGTGTGTGTGTGTGTGTGTGTGTGTGTGTGTGTGTGTGTGTGTACGTGTATGTGTATGTGTATGTGTGTGTGTGTGTGTGTGTGTGTGTGTGTGTGTGTGTGTGTATGTGTGTGTATACGTGTGTGTATACGTGTGTGTATACGTGTGTGTGAGACAGTGAGCGTTAATGAACCATTGTTCTGGACAGAATGTGTGCTTGGCAGGACCAGTTTCTTCAACTAACCATGCATCACTTTGTCTGGGATCTGTTGTCAGTTTCGATGCTCAGTATATTATCCATAAAGGGGCCATCTTTACAAAGACACCATAGACCTCATGCCGTGTTTGACTGTCATTTTCAGAACAATTGTTTTGTGTACCTTCTAAATAGCTGTGAAAGACCAGTTGAAAAACAAGATTGAAAGGTGTTGTATTTTCAAAACCAGTCTCTGTGCTTACTACTAAGATGTGCAGCGCCAAACTTACACAGAGAGCACTGTACTGCATTGCCCCAAAACTCACATTCATTTCATTCCATCTGCTCTGGTTCTCCTGCATCCCCAGTTTAAGCTGTAAGATAGAACATTTCATCTTCTGTATCGCTTTGGAACATTCAGAACACGACAGTCAGATCAATTAAAATGCGACCCCGGCATCAAATCTGTCAGAGGGGAGAAAGGATGGCCGCAGGTGGTTCATGACTAATCTCACCATAAATCAGATCTATCTTCTATCTCTGCTTCTGAACGGTTGAACCTCTCAGAGCAGGGGCACAGCAGGCTGGCAGCATGTCATCTAACAGCATGCAGGGACTAGAGATACACAACTCCAAATGCAAACATGACCACAAATAGCAATGAAGCAGTCCTAGTTCTTCCTTTAGCCAGCCGTACAGTAGAGCTGCTACGGCCTAGTTGTTAGGGAACTGTTAATATCATTAGTGAGTTTGAGGTCAGAGAGCTGGTGCTGTGTCCATGCCTACGTCACCATGCCTGCGTCACCATGCCTACATCACCATGCCTACATCACCATGCCTACATCACCATGCCTACGTCACCATGCCTGCGTCACCATGCCTACGTCACCATGCCTACATCACCATGCCTACATCACCATGCCTACATCACCATGTCTACGTCAACATACCTACATCAACATGCCTACATCACCATGCCTATGTCACCATGCCTACATCACCATGCCTACATCACCATGCCTACGTCACCATGCCTACATTACATGCCTACGTTACCATGCCTACATCACCATACCTACGTTACCATGCCTACATCACATGCCTACGTCACCATGTCTATGTCACCATGCCTACGTCAACATTTCTACATCACCATGCCTACGTCACCATGCCTACGTCACCATGTCTACGTCACCATGCCTACATCACCATACCTACATCACCATGCCTACATCACCATGTCTACGTCAACATGCCTACGTCACCATGCCTACATCACCATGCCTACATCACATGCCTATGTCACCATGCCTACGTCACCATGCCTACATCAACATGCCTACGTCACCATGCCTACGTCACCATGCCTACATCACATGCCTACGTCACCATGCCTACGTCACCATGCCTACATCACATGCCTACTTCACCAGATTTTAGTCCCTGTCCTTCAGGGGTAGGATGCATATTTATTTGTCATTTAGGTCATTTGGGAACAGAAGTGAACTTTCAGCTGATCTGTTAAACTGACGTCTGTATTGTCATATTGTTTCTATCCATTGCCCTGAGTGTGACATCACTATGCTAATCACATAAGGCTACACTTGCAGAAACTCTGGAGGATGAAAATATTTATGAGAACAGCAACATTAGAGGCCTATTGCTTATGACAACAAAAAGGTGATTCTGGTCAGTATGATGACAACAATGGACAGAGTAGCTTACTTTGCATGTGGGGATTTCCCCTCATGCACACAATATAGTCTAGACCAGACATTCCCATATTACAGCACCAGAGGGCTAATACCATATTGATAATCCAGGAGGGGGAACCCACAAGGGCAATATAAGGAACTTGTTGGAATCCAAATGAAGGAGTGTGCTAGTGCTTACATTTGTGTGTACCAAATCATTCCAGGGGTGAAGATAGGATCCTGCTGGAAAATGGGAGGAACTTACAGACCCCAATACCTGGTGGTCAAACTCAGAAAATAGACTCAAATTTATTTTGCCATTACAGCAGCCGAATAGTCTTCTTTGCTATGTGCTATGTTTTGGTGGTGGTCCCAGTGTAAAAAGTGGAGGAACTAAGTTGACGTATAGAGTGTACTACTTTTGACCAGGGCCCATGGTCAAATATTGTGCACTATATAGGGAATACAGTGCCATTTGGGACACAGGCATGTTTTGTTGGACCTGTGCCTTCTGGTCAATCCATAAGCATATGGGTGTGTGACACAGAATTAGGAATTAGAACATGGGTGTGACATCACAACGTCTATTATAAGGTGCTCAACTACTGATGAAAATAGGATCTCTGAGGATGATGACGATGTTGGTGTGTTTATGACAACGACAGAGTTAATGACGGACTATGGGTGGGCCGTCATTATAAATAAGAATTTGTTCTTAACTGACTTGTCTAGTTTAAAAAAAAATTCAATAAAAAACATTTCAAAAATAGAATGATCATTACCATGGTGTCGTTGTATTATTATGGTTGTCATGGTGACCCATGTTCTGTTTGGAGAACAGCTTAACCTGCCTTATCTCCAGATTCCTTCGGGATCTCCGGGAATCCTTGATTGGAGGCACACCCTCACACACGCATGCTTGCGCAGACACACGCACGAGTGCACACACACATACTTTGTTTGCGCCTAAATGTCCTCACTCACTCTCCTACCTCCCAAACAAACACACTGACACCACGTCATAATGATGTCATCAAGGTTTTAAAGAGGGATTACTCTGACATCACTGGGATGGGTGCCAGACTAAACCTATTAGCATAAGCGTGTGTGTGTATGCGTGTGTGTTTGTGTGTGTTTTCCCAGAGATGAGAAAAAAATAGCATGTCAGTTTGATTGAATGATTGATGATTTGATTATTCATGATATTTAGCAGGTCTGTCATTAGTCTGTCATTACTGTTGTGTCATCCATCTTGAGACTTTCCATGTCATTAGCTGTGATGTGTCAGAATGGTGTTGAGTTGATATTGGAGTTGACCTGTAAACAGCTTAATGATGGTCCATGTGCTTCAGCCAGAGACCAGAGAGACAATGATATAGTGAGGCTGTTAGCCTCCATACCATGCACTGGTTAGCGAAGCTGTTAGCCTCCATACCATGTACTGTTTAATTAAGCTGTTAGCCTCCATACCATGCACTGTTTAATGAAGCTGTTAGCCTCCATACCATGTACTGTTTAGTGAAGCTGTTAGCCTCCATACCATGTACTGTTTAGTGAAGCTGTTAGCCTCCATACCATGCACTGTTTAGTGAAGCTGTTAGCCTCCATACCATGTACTGTTTAATGAAGCTGTTAGCCTCCATACCACGTACTGTTTAGTGAAGCTGTTAGCCTCCATATCATGCACTGATTAATGAAGCTGTTAGCCTCCATACCATGTACAGCTGTTAGCCTCCATACCATGTACTGTTTAGTGAAGCTGTTAGCCTCCATACCATGTACTGTTTAGGGGAGCTGTTAGCCTCCATACCATGTACTGATCATTGAAGCTCTTATCCTCCATACCATGTACTGTTTCGTGAAATTGTTAGCCTCCATATCATGCACTGATTAATGAAGCTGTTAGCCTCCATACCATGCACTGATTAATGAAGCTGTTAGCCTCCATATCATGCACTGATTAATGAAGCTGTTAGCCTCCATACCATGCACTGATTAATGAAGCTGTTAGCCTCCATACCATGTACTGTTTAGTGAAGCTGTTAACCTCCATATCATGTACTGGTTAGTGAAGCTGTTAGACTCCATATCATGCACTGATTAATGAAGCTGTTAGCCTCCATACCATGTACTGGTTAGTGAAGCTGTTAGCCTCCATACCATGTACTGATTAAAGAAGCTGTTAGCCTCCATACCATGTACTGATTAATGAAGCTGTTAGCCTCCATACCATGTACTGATTAATGAAGCCGTTAGCCTCCATACCATGTACTGATTAATGAAGCTGTTAGGCTCCATATCATGTACTGATTAATGAAGCTGTTAGCCTCCATACCATGTACTGATTAATGAAGCTGTTAGGCTCCATATCATGTACTGATTAATGAAGCTGTTAGCCTCAGTACCATGTACTGCTTAATGAAGCTGTTTGCCTCCATACCATGTACTGATTAATGAAGCTGTTAGCCTCCATACCATGTACAGCTGTTAGCCTCCATACCATGTACTGTTTAGTGAAGCAGTTAGCCTCCATACCATGTACTGTTTAGTGAAGCTGTTAGCCTCCATACCATGTACTGATCATTGAAGCTGTTATCCTCCATACCATGTACTGTTTAGTGAAATTGTTAGCCTCCATACCATGTACTGATTAATGAAGCTGTTAGCCTCCATACCATGTACTGTTTAGTGAAGCTGTTAGCCTCCATACCATGTACTGTTTAGTGAAGCTGTTAGCCTCCATACCATGTACTGATCATTGAAGCTGTTATCCTCCATACCATGTACTGTTTAGTGAAATTGTTAGCCTCCATACCATGTACTGATTAATGAAGCTGTTAGCCTCCATACCATGCACTGATTAATGAAGCTGTTAGCCTCCATACCATGCACTGATTAATGAAGCTGTTAGCCTCCATACCATGTACTGTTTAGTGAAGCTGTTAACCTCCATATCATGTACTGGTTAGTGAAGTTGTTAGCCTCCATATCATGCACTGATTAATGAAGCTGTTAGCCTCCATACCATGTACTGGTTAGTGAAGCTGTTAGCCTGAATACCATGTACTGATTAATGAAGCTGTTAGCCTCCATACCATGTACTGATTAATGAAGCTGTTCGCCTCCATACCATGTACTGATTAATGAAGCTGTTAGCCTCCATACCATGTACTGATTAATGAAGCTGTTAGGCTCCATATCATGTACTGATTAATGAAGCTGTTAGCCTCCATATCATGTACTGATTAATGAAGCTGTTAGCCTCCATACCATGTATTGATAATGAAGCAGCCTCCATACCATGTACTGCTTAATGAAGCTGTTAGCCCCCATACCATGTACTGATTAATGAAGCTGTTAGCCTCCATACCATGTACTGATTAATGAAGCTGTTAGCCTCCATACCATGTACTGATTAATGAAGTTGTTAGCCTCCATACCATGTACTTATTAATGAAGCTGTTAGCCTCCATATCATGTACTGATTAATGAAGCTGTTAGCCTCCATACCATGTACTGATTAATGAAGCTGTTAGCCTCCATACCATGTACTGTTTAGGGGAGCTGTTAGCCTCCATACCATGTACTGATCAATGAAGCTGTTATCCTCCATACCATGTACTGTTTAGTGAAATTGTTAGCCTCCATATCATGCACTTACTAATGAAGCTGTTAGCCTCCATATCATGTACTGTTTAGTGAAGCTGTTAGCCTCCATATCATGTACTGTTTAGTGAAATTGTTAGCCTCCATATCATGCACTGATTAATGAAGCTGTTAGCCTCCATATCATGTACTGTTTAGTGAAATTGTTAGCCTCCATACCATGCACTGATTAATGAAGCTGTTAGCCTCCATACCATGCACTGATTAATGAAGCTGTTAGCCTCCATACCATGTACTGTTTAGTGAAGCTGTTAACCTCCATATCATGTACTGGTTAGTGAAGCTGTTAGACTCCATATCATGCACTGATTAATGAAGCTGTTAGCCTCCATACCATGTACTGGTTAGTGAAGCTGTTAGCCTCCATACCATGTACTGATTAAAGAAGCTGTTAGCCTCCATACCATGTACTGATTAATGAAGCTGTTAGGCTCCATACCATGTACTGATTAATGAAGCTGTTAGCCTCCATACCATATACTGATTAATGAAGCTGTTAGGCTCCATATCATGTACTGATTAATGAAGCTGTTAGCCTCCATATCATGTACTGATTAATGAAGCTGTTAGCCTCCATACCATGTCTTGATTAATGAAGCTGTTAGCCTCCATACCATGTACAGCTGTTAGCCTCCATACCATGTACTGTTTAGTGAAGCTGTTAGCCTCCATACCATGTACAGCTGTTAGCCTCCATACCATGTACTGTTTAGTGAAGCTGTTAGCCTCCATACCATGTACTGTTTAGTGAAGCTGTTAGCCTCCATACCATGTACTGATCATTGAAGCTGTTATCCTCCATACCATGTACTGTTTAGTGAAATTGTTAGCCTCCATATCATGCACTGATTAATGAAGCTGTTAGCCTCCATACCATGCACTGATTAATGAAGCTGTTAGGCTCCATACCATGCACTGATTCATGAAGCTGTTAGCCTCCATACCATGCACTGATTAATGAAGCTGTTAGCCTCCATACCATGTACTGTTTAGTGAAGCTGTTAACCTCCATATCATGTACTGGTTAGTGAAGCTGTTAGCCTCCATATCATGCACTGATTAATGAAGCTGTTAGCCTCCATACCATGTACTGATTAATGAAGCTGTTAGGCTCCATACCATGTACTGATTAATGAAGCTGTTAGCCTCCATATCATGTACTGATTAATGAAGCTGTTAGCCTCCATACCATGTATTGATTAATGAAGCTGTTAGCCTCCATACCATGTACTGCTTAATGAAGCTGTTAGCCTCCATATCATGTACTGATTAATGAAGCTGTTAGCCTCCATACCATGTACGGATTAATGAAGCTGTTAGCCTACATACCATGTACTGATTAATGAAGTTGTTAGCCTCCATACCATGTACTGTTTAGGGGAGCTGTTAGCCTCCATACCATGTACTGATCAATGAAGCTGTTATCCTCCATACCATGTACTGTTTAGTGAAATTGTTAGCCTCCATATCATGCACTTACTAATGAAGCTGTTAGCCTCCATATCATGTACTGTTTAGTGAAGCTGTTAGCCTCCATATCATGTACTGTTTAGTGAAATTGTTAGCCTCCATATCATGCACTGATTAATGAAGCTGTTAGCCTCCATATCATGTACTGTTTAGTGAAATTGTTAGCCTCCATACCATGCACTGATTAATGAAGCTGTTAGCCTCCATACCATGCACTGATTAATGAAGCTGTTAGCCTCCATACCATGTACTGTTTAGTGAAGCTGTTAACCTCCATACCATGTACTGATTAAAGAAGCTGTTAGCCTCCATACCATGTACTGATTAATGAAGCTGTTAGGCTCCATACCATGTACTGATTAATGAAGCTGTTAGCCTCCATACCATGCACTGATTAATGAAGCTGTTAGCCTCCATACCATGTACTGGTTAGTGAAGCTGTTAGCCTCCATACCATGTACTGATTAAAGAAGCTGTTAGCCTCCATACCATGTACTGATTAATGAAGCTGTTAGGCTCCATACCATGTACTGATTAATGAAGCTGTTAGCCTCCATACCATATACTGATTAATGAAGCTGTTAGGCTCCATATCATGTACTGATTAATGAAGCTGTTAGCCTCCATATCATGTACTGATTAATGAAGCTGTTAGCCTCCATACCATGTCTTGATTAATGAAGCTGTTAGCCACCATACCATGTACAGCTGTTAGCCTCCATACCATGTACTGTTTAGTGAAGCTGTTAGCCTCCATACCATGTACAGCTGTTAGCCTCCATACCATGTACTGTTTAGTGAAATTGTTAGCCTCCATATCATGCACTGATTAATGAAGCTGTTAGCCTCCATACCATGCACTGATTAATGATGCTGTTAGCCTCCATACCATGCACTGATTCATGAAGCTGTTAGCCTCCATACCATGCACTGATTAATGAAGCTGTTAGCCTCCATACCATGTACTGTTTAGTGAAGCTGTTAACCTCCATATCATGTACTGGTTAGTGAAGCTGTTAGCCTCCATATCATGCACTGATTAATGAAGCTGTTAGGCTCCATACCATGTACTGATTAATGAAGCTGTTAGCCTCCATACCATGTACTGGTTAGTGAAGCTGTTAGCCTCCATACCATGTACTGATTAAAGAAGCTGTTAGCCTCCATACCATGTACTGATTAATGAAGCTGTTAGCCTCCCTATCATGTACTGATTAATGAAGCTGTTAGCCTCCATACCATGTCTTGATTAATGAAGCTGTTAGCCTCCATACCATGTACAGCTGTTAGCCTCCATACCATGTACTGTTTAGTGAAGCTGGTAGCCTCCATACCATGTACAGCTGTTAGCCTCCATACCATGTACTGTTTAGTGAAGCTGTTAGCCTCCATACCATGTACTGTTTAGTGAAGCTGTTAGCCTCCATACCATGTACTGATCATTGAAGCTGTTATCCTCCATACCATGTACTGTTTAGTTAAATTGTTAGCCTCCATATCATGCACTGATTAACGAAGCTGTTAGCCTCCATACCATGCACTGATTAATGAAGCTGTTAGCCTAAATACCATGCACTGATTCATGAAGCTGTTAGCCTCCATACCATGCACTGATTAATGAAGCTGTTAGCCTCCATACCATGTACTGTTTAGTGAAGCTGTTAACCTCCATATCATGTACTGGTTAGTGAAGCTGTTAGCCTCCATATCATGCACTGATTAATGAAGCTGTTAGCCTCCATACCATGTACTGATTAATGAAGCTGTTAGGCTCCATACCATGTACTGCTTAATGAAGCTGTTAGCCTCCATATCATGTACTGATTAATGAAGCTGTTAGCCTCCATACCATGTACTGATTAATGAAGCTGTTAGCCTACATACCATGTACTGATTAATGAAGTTGTTAGCCTCCATACCATGTACTGATTAATGAAGCTGTTAGCCTCCATATCATGTACTGATTAATGAAGCTGTTAGCCTCCATACCATGTACTGATTAATGAAGCTGTTAGCCTCCATACCATGTACTGTTTAGGGGGGCTGTTAGCCTCCATACCATGTACTGATCAATGAAGCTGTTATCCTCCATACCATGTACTGTTTAGTGAAATTGTTAGCCTCCATATCATGCACTGACTAATGAAGCTGTTAGCCTCCATATCATGTACTGTTTAGTGAAGCTGTTAGCCTCCATATCATGTACTGTTTAGTGAAATTGTTAGCCTCCATATCATGCACTGATTAATGAAGCTGTTAGCCTCCATATCATGTACTGTTTATTGAAATTGTTAGCCTCCATACCATGCACTGATTAATGAAGCTGTTAGCTTCCATACCATGTACTGTTTAGTGAAGCTGTTAGCCTCCATATCATGCACTGACTAATGAAGCTGTTAGGCTCCATATCATGTACTGTTTAGTGAAGCTGTTAGCCTCCATATCATGTACTGTTTAGTGAAATTGTTAGCCTCCATATCATGCACTGATTAATGAAGCTGTTAGCCTCCATATCATGTACTGTTTAGTGAAATTGTTAGCCTCCATACCATGCACTGATTAATGAAGCTGTTAGCCTCCATACCATGTACTGTTTAGTGAAGCTGTTAGCCTCCATATCATGTACTGGTTAGTGAAGCTGTTAGCCTCCATATCATGTACTGGTTAGTGAAGCTGTTAGCCTCCATACCGTGCACTGATTAGTGAAGCTGTTAGCCTCCATACCATGCATTGATTAATGAAGCTGTTAGCCTCCATACCGTGCACTGATTAGTGAAGCTGTTAGCCTCCATACCATACACTGATTAATGAAGCTGTACTGATTAATGAAGCTGTTAGCCTCCATACCATGCACTGATTAATGAAGCTGTTAGCCTCCATACCAGGTACTGTTTAGTGAAGCTGTTAACCTCCATATCATGTACTGGTTAGTGAAGCTGTTAGCCTCCATATCATGCACTGATTAATGAAGCTGTTAGCCTCCATACCATGTACTGGTTAATGAAGCTGTTAGCCTCCATACCATGCATTGATTAATGAAGCTGATAGCCTCCATACCGTGCACTGATTAGTGAAGCTGTTAGCCTCCATACCATGCATTGATTAATGAAGCTGTTAGCCTCCATACCATGCACTGATTAGTGAAGCTGTTAGCCTCCATACCATACACTGATTAATGAAGCTGTTAGCCTCCATACCATGTACTGATTAATGAAGCTGTTAGCCTCCATACCATGTATTGATTAATGAAGCTGTTAGCCGCCATACCATGTACTGATTAATGAAGCTGTTAGCCTCCATATCATGTACTGTTTAGTGAAGCTGTTAGCCTCCATACCATGTACTGTTTAGGGGAGCTGTTAGCCTCCATACCATGTACTGTTTAGTGAAATTGTTAGCCTCCATATCATGTACTGATTAATTAAGCTGTTAGCCTCCATACTATGTACTGTTTAGTGAAGCTGTTAGCCTCCATATCATCCACTGATGAATGAAGCTGTTAGCCTCCATACCATGTACTGATTAATTAAGCTGTTAGCCTCCATACTATGTACTGTTTAGTGAAGCTGTTAGCCTCCATATCATGCACTGATTAATGAAGCTGTTAGCCTCCATATCATGCACTGATTAATGAAGCTGTTAGCCTCCATACCATGTACTGATTAATGAAGCTGTTAGCCCCCATACCATGTACTATTTAGTTAGGCTGTTAGCCTCAATACCATGTACTGGTTAATTTTATTTTTTAACCTTAATTTAACCAGGCAATTCAGTTAATAACAAATTCTTATTTACAGTGACAGCCTAGTAACAGTGGGTTAACTGCCTTGTTCAGGGGCAGAACGAGAAATGTTTACCTTGTCAGCTCGGGATTCGATCTGCAACCTTTCGGTTACTGACCCCTAGGTTACCTGCATGGTATGGAGCTGTTAGCCTCCATACCTTGTAAGTTGAGGTAAAGCTAGTTTAAATATTGTCCCTAAAATAATTTTAAAAACAACAAGGTGTGTTCAGTGGGCAGCCTACACTCTCTGAGGTAGAGCAAGGTGTGTTCAGTGGGCAGCCTACACTCTGAGGTACAGCTAGGTGGTTCACTGGTTAGTGAAGCTGTTAGCCTCCATACCATGCATTGATTAATGAAGCTGTTAGCCTCCATACCGTGCACTGATTAGTGAAGCTGTTAGCCTCCATACCATGCATTGATTAATGAAACTGTTAGCCTCCATACCATGCACTGATTAGTTAAGCTGTTAGCCTCCATACCATACACTGATTAATGAAGCTGTACTGATTAATGAAGCTGTTAGCCTCCATACCATGCACTGATTAATGAAGCTGTTAGCCTCCATATCATGTACTGATTAATGAAGCTGTTAGCCTCCATACCATGTATTGATTAATGAAGCTGTTAGCCTCCATACCATGTACTGATTAATGAAGCTGTTAGCCTTCATATCATGTACTGATTAATGAAGCTGTTAGCCTCCATACCATGTACAGCTGTTAGCCTCCATACCATGTACTGTTTAGTGAAGCTGTTAGCCTCCATACCATGTACTGTTTAGGGGAGCTGTTAGCCTCCATACCATGTACTGATCATTGAAGCTGTTATCCTCCATACCATGTACTGTTTAGTGAAATTGTTAGCCTCCATATCATGCACTGATTAATGAAGCTGTTAGCCTCCATACCATGCACTGATTAATGAAGCTGTTAACCTCCATACCATGCACTGATTAATGAAGCTGTTAGCCTCCATACCATGCACTGATTAATGAAGCTGTTAGCCTCCATACCATGCACTGATTAATGAAGCTGTTAGCCTCCATACCCTGTACTGTTTAGTGAAGCTGTTAACCTCCATATCATGTACTGGTTAATGAAGCTGTTAGCCTCCATACCATGTACTGCTTAATGAAGCTGTTAGCCTCCATACCATGTACTGATTAATGAAGCTGTTAGCCTCCATACCATGTACAGCTGTTAGCCTCCATACCATGTACTGTTTAGTGAAGCTGTTAGCCTCCATACCATTTACTGTTTAGGGGAGCTGTTAGCCTCCATACCATGTACTGTTTAGTGAAATTGTTAGCCTCCATATCATGTACTGATTAATTAAGCTGTTAGCCTCCATACTATGTACTGTTTAGTGAAGCTGTTAGCCTCCATATCATCCACTGATGAATGAAGCTGTTAGCCTCCATACCATGTACTGATTAATTAAGCTGTTAGCCTCCATACTATGTACTGTTTAGTGAAGCTGTTAGCCTCCATATCATGCACTGATTAATGAAGCTGTTAGCCTCCATATCATGCACTGATTAATGAAGCTGTTAGCCTCCATACCATGTACTGATTAATGAAGCTGTTAGCCCCCATACCATGTACTATTTAGTTAGGCTGTTAGCCTCAATACCATGTACTGGTTAATTTTATTTTTTAACCTTAATTTAACCAGGCAATTCAGTTAATAACAAATTCTTATTTACAGTGACAGCCTAGTAACAGTGGGTTAACTGCCTTGTTCAGGGGCAGAACGAGAAATGTTTACCTTGTCAGCTCGGGATTCGATCTGCAACCTTTCGGTTACTGACCCCTAGGTTACCTGCATGGTATGGAGCTGTTAGCCTCCATACCTTGTAAGTTGAGGTAAAGCTAGTTTAAATATTGTCCCTAAAATAATTTTAAAAACAACAAGGTGTGTTCAGTGGGCAGCCTACACTCTCTGAGGTAGAGCAAGGTGTGTTCAGTGGGCAGCCTACACTCTGAGGTACAGCTAGGTGTGTTCTGTAGGCAGCCTACACTCTGAGGTACAGCTAGGTGTGTTCTGTGGGCAGCCTACACTCTGAGGTACAGCTAGGTGTGTTCTGTGGGCAGCCTACACTCTCTGAGGTACAGCAAGGTGTCCATTCAGTTGGCAGCCTACACTCTCTGAGGTACAACAAGGTGTGTTCAGTGGGCAGCCTACACTCTCTGAGGTACAACAAGGTGTGTTCAGTCGGCAGCCTACACTCTCTGAGGTACAGCAAGGTGTGTTCAGTGGGCAGCCTACACTCTCTGAGGTACAGCAAGGTGTGTTCAGTGGGCAGCCTACACTCTGAGGTACAGCAAGGTGTGTTCAGTTGGCAGCCTACACTCTCTGAGGTACCACAAGGTGTGTTCAGTGGGCAGCCTACACTCTCTGAGGTACAGCAAGGTGTGTTCAGTGGGCAGCCAACACTCTCTGAGGTACAACAAGGTGTGTTCAGTGGGCAGCCTACACACTCTGAGGTACAGCAAGGTGTGTTCAGTGGGCAGCCTACACTCTGAGAAATCAGTGACATAAAGTGATCAGTAAGGTACCAGCGGGAGAAGAGAAAAGCAGCAGTGGCATTGATAGCCTACCGATTACCAAATCCCAGTGCCACAGAAAATTAAGCTTTTTAAAGTGATGTAACATGGAGAAAAGGTCAGTTTTCTACACACAACATCCCTGTTGGGATCTTCAGGCCTGTGTGAACACAGAGCATAGAGAACACCTGGGCTCAAATCAGTCCAATAGTTTCCCCTATGCAAAGGCATGCATTCAGGCATGATCAATGACACACACACACACACACACACACACACACACACACACACACACACACACACACACACACACACACACACACACACACACACACACACAAGGAGCCTTATCCCCTGGTGTGTTACGCTTGTCCCGTTATCTGAAGTGTGGGGAAACGTTTTGACTTGTGAGCCTCTCTGCTTTGTGAGCCAGCTCCTCACTGAGACCTCCAACTTAATGGCAGGTAGAATAGTCATGAACAGTCCACGGCTGTTGTGACCCTTCAAGTGATGGTGCTTTTCACACATTGTTCTCTTCATGAGACTTGTTTAACTTAAGGTACAGCTTCAGAAAATAGTGATTTTGTCCATTTATATCAGATTATATCAATAGATTTATATCAATCATCATGTCATGTAGATATAGACTTATTGAATGTTATGAATTGTTCCACGAGGCCTACATGAATAGGTATGTTCCATTCTCATTCATTCTGATCTTGTACATTCCTTATTTGGCTTGTCATCTTCTGTAGCTTTCTCAATAGTGCTCGTTGGGTAAGCTCGGTGGTTGTACCCATTCATTTTCCCATTCGTTGTACCCATTCATTTTAAATTAGTGATTATTAAACCTGCGGCTGTCTCCTAGCAACTGAGGCCTGATTGGTTATCGGGACCTACATGCCCTTCTGAATTCTGTCGTTCTGCAACCATGGAAACCAGTTTACAAACATGAATCTGGGAGGAGAACTTCAAGATAAAGAGGACCTGAAAGAACCTGATCACCGCCACAATGCAAAGGGTACACCGACAGAGACAATGGCCCACCGCACTAGAGTGGATTTGTTAGTCCAGTACTTTAGGTTCCCTCAAAAATGTTTTGACCTATGGGAGTTTTTAGTCACTTGGAAAACATACCATAAGGTTTCCATTTGAGATATGTAAGGATTTCTTTGAATGTCTTCCTCTCTTTATCTCTCGTTTTCTAGAGATGGTATGTTGGAGACTCTAGAAAGTGAGCTATGTTACACAACACTGAAGTGGGTTGTGAACTGATTATACATGTGAAGCAGGCATCCAATCAAAGCAGTGGCCATCTCTAGGGTGGAGGGGCAAAGGAGAGGATCCCTCTCCCTCTCCACACCACTTATGAGACAGTATGAGAAGTGAATGTATCCCCAAGGCTCACCCTCTTCACCCCTCACCCAGGACAGGTAACCCACTCTATGATAGCCCTCAGAATAAACGCCCATGCTTGGACTGGTGCTTCTCATTTCACATCCACCCTTTGAACCTGAGCTGAAATCTCAGTTGAATGGTTTTAAAATGCAAAATAAGATACACACTTCAGTTTTGAAGATAACAACTTGAGTCCTGTGAGTCTGCTACCAGCAATATGCTACATTGGTCGGTAATAAGGGAACATCAACAACAGTCGCTGTGGTCTCACTCACCAATGGCTTTTGCTTGAGACTACAGTTGGGATAGATGGTAAGTTATTAGATTTCCTTTCAGTAGAAGCTGGTCTTTATTTGAGCCTGCTTTGGCGGTATAGGTTGGACAGTAACATTACAGTAAAGCCCTGTTGGTTGGGTTCCTGGTTGGGCCTAGCGAGGGGTGTAGGGACACAGGAAGTGTGAATGAGTCATTGAGGAGCAGAGATGGAGAGAGGCCCCTGTGACATAAAGTACCATTCACCCCCTAATGAGGGGAACTTGCACCCTCCCTCTTATTTTCTCACACTCTTGGTCTTCTTCTTCCATTTGAACTCACTCACTCCCCTTCACTCTCTCTCTCCCTGTTGCTCCTTCACAGGTGATAGTGGGTTGTTTTTAAGCTCCTAACGAAGTCTGTGACCCTACACTGTCGAGTAGATCTGTAGCACTCTGTGCCTCATAAGCCAATCACAATGACGGCATGTCCAATTAGACACTTTTATCCAAAGAGACTTACAGTAAGGCACGCATACATTTCCGCATTGGGTGGGCCTATCAGGAGTCGAACCCACAATATTGGTGTTGCAAGTAGCATGCTCTACCAACTGTGCCACACAGGACCATTTCTCTGATAGCATGTTCAGTTGGCCGTGTGCCTCAGGGAGACCTTGTGACAACAGCCTAACGCCATTCCTGGGTGCTCATTTCACAATGCTGCAGTCAGTGATCGTGTGTGGCCGATTTGGCAGCCAGGTGTGTGTGCTGTGTCCATGTCTGGGTGTGTCTGGATGTGTTTACACATGTACAGTTTTGCATCTGTCTTTGTATCTGTGCCTTTAAAATCACCAAGGAGCAGTCGTCACCTGCTAGCTCTGTGAAGCCATGGCAGACAAACGCAGGTGTGTGAGAACGTGTGGTGTTCAGCCTTGACTGTCATACTTCTTAGAAGAGACTGCCCACTGTTGGCCATAGAAGGCATGCTCATTACAAACCCAAATTAGCCTGGCAACAATTCACCTACATATGGTCAAATATTGGTTGAAGTATCAATGCCATTGCTTGCAGCCATAACAAACGTCAAGTTCTAGCTATTGATTGAGATTATGGGAAGGATTTGGAGTGGAAAGGTAGTCTAACTGAAAAAGGATGTTTTGTCAAATTGTCAAACATTTTAGCAATTAGCTAAAATGATAGCTGGTGTTATGTTTCTTGTGGTGATGTTTTTGATAAGACTATTGCAATAACAATATAATGGTGAATTACAGTAAGTGCAATCCAATTGAATTTAGCTTCATGCCCTCTCAACCAGTACATCAGCCTGAAATTCAAAGTCCCTGTATGGGGCACTGCTGCCCCCTAGATTTGGAAGATGGGTATCACAGCTCTTATGGGTAGGCTATCACATCACTGAGTGAGTGGGTGAGTGAGTTCGATTAAGTTCACCGGG
This sequence comes from Oncorhynchus kisutch, assembly GCF_002021735.2. Taxonomy (NCBI): domain Eukaryota; kingdom Metazoa; phylum Chordata; class Actinopteri; order Salmoniformes; family Salmonidae; genus Oncorhynchus; species Oncorhynchus kisutch. The sequence continues at coordinate 20,177,221 of NC_034176.2, read as the reverse complement.
CTATGGCCCATGACGTGAACATGCAAAAGCGGTGAGGGAGGAGCGCCCTTCTCAAATGGAACAGTACTCAGCGACCCTCTGCAGTGTTGGGGAGTAGAGAATTTAATTGTAATTTAACCACATTTTGCAGTAGCTTGGTGGAAGTTGAACTAAATTCCCTATCTGGCCCTCGTACCATCACGGTCACCTAATCATCCCCAGCTTATAATTGGCTCATTCATCCCCCCTCCTCTCCCTGTAACTATTCCCCTGGTCATTGCTGTAAATGAGAACGTGTTCTCAGTCAACTTACCTGGTAAAATAAGGGTTAAATCAAATCAAATCAAAAATTATTGGTAGTGTTTTCAGTAGTTACAGTTGAAGTCGGAAGTTTACACACCTTAGCCAACTACATTTAAACTCAGTTTTTCACAATTCCTGACATTTAATCTAGTCAGGTCAGTTAGGTCCACCACTTTATTTTTAGAATGTGAAATGTCAGAATAATAGTAGAGAGAATGATTTATTTCAGCTTTTATTTATTTCATCACATTCCCAGTGGGTCAGAAATTTACATACACTCAATTAGTATTTGGTAGCATTGCCTTTAAATTGTTTAACTTGGGTCAAATGTTTCGGGTAGCCTTCCAGAAGCTTCCCACAATAAATTGGGTGAATTTTGGCCCATTCCTCCTGACAGAGCTGGTGTAGTTGAGTCAGGTTTGTAGGCCTCCTTGCTCACACATGATTTTTCAGTTCTGCCCACACATTTTCAATGGGATTAAGGTCAGGGCTTTGTGATGGCCACTCCAATACCTTGAATTTGTTTCCCTTAAGCCATTTTGCCACAACTTTGGAAGTATGCTTGGGGTCATTGTCCATTTGGAAGACCCATTCGCGACCAAGCTTTAACCTCCTGACGGATTTCTTGAGATGTTGCTTCAATATATCCACATAATTTTCCTACCTCATGATGCCATCTATTTTGTGAAGTGCACCTGTCCCTCCTGCAGCAAAGCACTCCGACAACATGATGCTGCCACCCCCGTGCTTTACGGTGGGGATGGTGTTGTTCGGCTTGCAAGCCTCCCCCTTTTTCCTCCAAACATAACGATGGTCATTATGACCAAACAGTTCCATTTTTGTTTCATCAGACCAGAGGACATTTCTCCAGAAAGTATGATCTTTGTCCCCATGTGCAGTTGCAAACCGTAGTCTGTTTTTTTAAAGGTGGTTTTGGAGCAGTGGCTTCTTCCTTGCTGAGTGGCCTTTCAGGTTATGTCGATATAGGACTCGTTTTACTGTGGATATAGATACTTTAGTACCTATTTCCTCTAGCATCTTCACAAGGTCCTTTGCTGTTGTTCTGGAATTGTTGTGCACTTTTCGCACCAAAGTACGTTCATCTCTGGGAGACAGAACGCGTCTCCTTCCTGAGCGGTATGACGGCTGCGTGGTCCCATGGTGTTTATACTTATTGTTTGTACAGATGAACGTGGTACCTTCAGTGTTTGGAAATTGCTCCCAAGGATGAATTTGGTCTTGGCTGATTTCTTTTGATTTTCTTTTGATTTTCCCATGATGTCAAGCTAAGAGGCACTGAGTTTGAAGGTAGGCATTGAAATACATCCACAGGTACACCTCCAATTGACTCAAATGATGTCAGAAGATTCTAAAGCCTTGACAACATTTTCTGGATTTTTTTTTAAGGCACAGTCAACTTAGTGTATGTAAACTTCTGACCCACTGGAATTGTGATACAGTGAATTATAAGTGAAATGACTTGTGTCATGCACAAAGTAGATGTCTTAACCCACTTGCCAAAACTATAGTTTATTAACAAGAACATTCTGGAGTGGTTGAAAAACAAGTTTTAATAAAACCTACCTAAGTGTGTGTAAACTTCCGACTTCAACTGCAATTACTTGTTTGCCATGTAGCGATGTAGCTAACTACTGGAACGACACACTACTTTTCTTTGAAAAATAAAATAAAATATGAGTGAAGTAGGCAAGTATTTCCTTTCATTTTAGTCATGAGACCTGCCTCTTTACATAGTTTTTGTGTTTAATAGGCTAAATTACACATTATGTTAACATCTGACTCCAGAGTGATCTGTTCTTGCAATTTGACATTTCAGATTGAGATATGATAATTCTTCACAAAGTATTTTGGATGTAGTGAACTACTTTTTTAAAATAACTTTAGAAAATTATATTTTAGTGTAACTTAACTTCTTCCAGTGTGAAGTAATTGTTAGCTTGGTAAACTATATTTTCAGAGTAGCTTCCCCAACATTGCTGCTCAGTCATGTTGTCAACAAGGTTCCAAAACGAATGCAATCCATGCTAACCCGGTTCACCCGGTGCAGGCCCAGGGCATTTATCGAATCCCCTCAGTCAGTGAGTGACTGAGTGACTGAGTGAGTGAGTGATTAATTGAGAGAGTGAGTATTATCTTCTTAGCTGTTTCAGATGGACTTAGAGGCAGACAGTAATAGTGTCTCTCTTAGAGACTTAGACTTAGAGACAGACCGTAATAGCACTGCTGTCTAAAGTAACTGACATATAAAGTATCAGCCAGTAGCTGTGTACCCGCCCCTCTGCACAATCATTCAGTCTCTCTCTCTCTCACCTTATCTCATGCTTCTCCCTCCACCTCTCCTTCCTCTCTCTCATCTCGTAGAGGGTGATGTCCAGTGGAGCTCTCTAGAAGGAGTGTCCTCCCTGGCGCTTGTGTGTGTGAGTGTGTGTGTGTGTCTCTACCGTGTGTGTGTGTGTCTGCTGTAAGGGAGTGTTCCCTTGCACGTATGTGTGTGAGTGTTTGTCTCAGCTGTGAGTGTGGAGGTGCAGTAAGATGAGTCTGCCAGTGAACGCCGAGTCTCTTGAGAGGATAGCACGCTACCGCCATGCCTGCTCCAGTGGCTCTCCATACGCCACCAACAAGCCCATCGACATCAAAGCCAGGAGGAGAGGGTAACTTTGGGCACTGGGGATAGGGGAGGGAGGGTAGGCTATTGTGACTCTGTATTTATTATTAATCAACCAATATGTCATGTTTCTGTTTAGTTATTATTCCAAGGCTAGATGTCCAGTGGTGCTCTCTAGAAGGGGTGCAGTTTTGTCCCAGAGAAAACTGTCTTGAGATGGACTAGAATGGGATTGTTGCTGTGATTGTTGGACTGTCATAGTTATTTTTCAACTGCTCCCCCTCACAAAGCTTTCTGTTTTGTGAGAGATCGTCAGTGGAAGAGGAGCAGACAGGGGAAGTTGAACATGTCATAGAGCTCTATTAGCCAACTGGATTGATCAATAATAGTTCTTTAAAGCCCTTCCTCATTTTGTGTGTGTGTGTTTATGTGGATGTGTGTATGCCCGTGTGTATGTTTGCTCACTCATCTAAGCCCTACCTGGCCTACCGGGGATAAATAGCTCCACCGGGGCAACCCTAACAAACAGATCAGCGTTCACATTGAAGTGCGCCACAGTGTTATGTAAAATGTCGTTGCTCCATTTGATCACTATTTTGTTGCTGAGAATTTCTCTGCACCACAGGAAATGTTCATGCAAATTAGCTTTGTGATTTACATACATTCACTGAAAACCCACACTAACACAGTTATATACATTTCTTGTACAGTGGCTTCAGAAAGTATTCACACCCCTTGACTTTACCAAAATGTTAAAAGTGGGATTTAAATGGATTTTATTTTATTTTATTGTCAACGATCTACACAAAATACTCTAATGTCAAAGTAAAAAAACAACATATATGTATATACTGTACCAGTCAAAAGTTTGGACACACCTATTCATTCAAGGGTTATTCTTTATTTTTACTATTTTCTACATTGTAGAATAATAGTGAAGACATCAAAACTATGTAATAACACATATGGAATCATGTAGTAACCAAAAAAGTGTTAAACAAATCTAAATATATTTTATATTCTTCAATGTAGCCACCCTTTGCCTTGTTGACAGCTTTGCACACTCTTGGCATTCTCCCAACCAGCTTCATGAGGTAGTCACCTGGAATGCATTTCAATTAACAAGTGTGCCTTCTTAGAAGTTAATATGTGGAATTTCTTTCCTTAATGCGTTTGAGCCAATCAGTTGTGTTGTGACAAAGTAGGGGTGGTATACAGAAGATAGCCCTATTTGGTAAAAGACCAAGTCCATATTATGGCAAGAACAGCTCAAATAAGCAAAGAGAAATGACAGTCCATTATTACTTTAAGACATGAAGGTCAGTCAATCTGCAAAATGTCAAGAACTTGAAACTGATTCTCATGAGGACCGCCACAGGAAAGGAAGACACAGAGTTACCTCTACTGCAGAAGATAAGTTCAGGATGCTTCACAGAGTTCAAGGAACAGGGCCGGCAGATAGCCTAGTGTTTAGAGCATTGGGCCAGTAACCGAAAGGTTGATAAATCAAATCCCTGAGCTGACAAGGTAAAAATCTGTCCCTGAACAAGGCAGTTAATCCACTGTTCCTAGGCCATCATTGTAAATAATAATTTGTTCTTAACTGACTTGCCTAGTTAAATTGGGGTTAAAATAAAAAACAGACACTTTTCAACATAAACTGTTCAGAGGAAACTGCATGAATCAGGCCTTCATGGTTGATTTGCTGAAAATAAGACACTACTAAAGGACACCAATAAGAAGAGACTTGCTTGGGCCAAGAAACATGGTCATTAGACGGGTGGAAATCTGTCCTTTGGTGATTCCAAATTTGAGATGTTTGGTTTTGGCTTTGTGAGACGCAGAGTAGGTGAACGGAGGATTTTTGCATGTGTTGTTCCAACCATGAAGCATGGAGGAGGAAGTGTGATGGTGTGGGGGTGCATTGCTGGTGACACTGTCTATGATTTATTTAGAATTCAATGCACATTTAACCAGTATGGCTACCACAGCATTCTGAAATGATAGACCATCCCTTCTGGTTTGCGCTTAGTGGGTCTATAATTTGTTTTTCAACAGGACAATGACCCAAAACACACCTCCAGGCTGTGTAAAGGCTATTTGACCATGAAGGAGAGGGATGGTGCTGCATCAGATGACCTGGCCTTCACAATCACCCGACCTCAACCCAATTGAGATGGTTTGGGATGAGTTGGACCACAACTCAGAAGAAAAAGTATCCAACAAGTTCTCAACCTATGTTGGAAAAGCATTCCTCATGAAGCAGATTGAGAGAATGCCAAGAGTGTGCAATGCTGTCATCAAGGCAAAGGGTGGCTACTTTGAAGAATCTAAAATCAAAAATATATTTTGATTTATTTAACCCTTTTTTGGTTACTACATGATTCCATATGTGTTATTTCATAGTTGTGATGTCTTCACTATTATTCTACAATGTAGAAAATAATTAAAATAAATAAAAAGCCTTGAATTAGTAGGTATCCAAACGTTTGACTGGTGCTATATATATATATATAAATGGAAAATAAATCATTAATATATCTTGATAAGATATATATTCAACCCTCTGAGTCACTACATGTTAGAATCACCTTTGGTGTCTTTCTGGGTAGGTCTCTAAGAGCTTTCCACACCTGGATTGTGCAAAATTTGCCCATTGTTCTTAAAAATGGATTGTTGATCATTACTAGACAGACATTTTCAAGTCTTGCCATAGATTTTCAAGGCGATTTAAGTCAAAACTGTAACTTTTCCAGCAACATTCAACGTCATCTTGGTAAGCAACTCCAGTGTAGATTTGGCATTCTGTTTTAGGTTATTGTCCTGCTGAAAGGTGCATTTTTCTCTCAGTGTCTGTTGGATAGCAGACTGAACTAAGTTTTCTTTAGAATTTTGCCTGTAGTTAGCTCTATTCCCTTCATTTTTATCCTTAAAAACTCCCTAGACCTTACCGATGACAAGCATACACACAACAGCCACCACCATGCTTGAAAATACGAAGGGTGGTGCTTACTGACGCGTTATGTTGGATTTGCCCCAAACATAACACTTTGTATTCAGGACAAAAAGTTCATTTCTTTGCCACATGTTTTGCATTACTACTTTAGTGCCTTATTGCAAACAGGATGCATGTTTTGGAATATTTTTTATTCTGTACATGATTTCTTTATTTCACTCTGTCATTTATGTTAGTATTGTGGAGCAACTACAATGTTGTTGATCCATCCTCAGTAATCTCCCATCACAGCCACTCATCGGCAACTGTTTTAAAGTCACCATTGGGTGGTTTCCTTCCTCCCCAGCATCTGTGTTAGGAAGTATCTTTGTAGTGACTGGGTGTATTGATACACCATCCAAAGTGTAATGAATAACTGCACCAGGCTCAGAGGGATATTCAATGTCTGCTTTTTTATTTTATTTTTTATCTTTTGTTCCCCTTTGAGAACCATTGGAAAACCTCTCTTGTCTTTTTGGTTGAATCTGTGCTTGAAATGTACTGCTCGACTGAGGGACTGTACAGGTAACTGTATATGTGGGGTACAGAGATGGGGTAGTAATTCAAAAAGCATGTTGAACACTATTATTGCACACAGAGTGAGTCCATGCAATAAATGATGTGACTTATTTAGCACAATTATATTCCTGAACTTATGTAGGCTTACCATGAGAAAAGAGTTGAATACTTACTGACTCAAGACATTTCAGCTTTTCATTTTTACTTTATTTGTAAACATTCCCAATAACATAATTCCACTTTGACATTATGAGGTATTTTAAATGCAACAAAATTTTGAAAACGTCAAGGGGTGTGAAAACTATCTGAAGGCACTGTAGCCTACTTTTGGCCAGTTAATAGTCTCACCACTGATCAAACAACATTATGGACTAAACTTTTAAATCCTGTTGCCGTAGGATTATTTTGTTGTGACAATATACTGTAGGTCAAATCTGTGGCTTTGGTTTTTATTAGTTCTGGTGTTTGGTCTGTATAAATCCAATGTTGCGCAGGTGTTGGTCAATATCTGCAGTAGACTTTGAAGTGTGTGTGTGTGTGCGTGTGCGTGTGCGTGTGTGTGGATGCAGCAACATGTTTACTGTTAGATAGAGAGATTGGTGCTATTAGAAGTATGAAAGGTGACAAATAAGGGAATGGGAGAGCTCCATCAAATCCTGCACTTTACTCCATGTTCTGGGAGACGGCTCCATTCAGTTGATTATTCAGCTTATTGGTTGTTCTAACGCTCATAGCCAAGGCACTTTCCTCCCATTAGTGCTAATTCTGCAGGGTCTGTCTGTCTCTCCAAGTAATCATACTAATCAGATGTGTGCTTTATGATTATCAAAGCAGGTTATTTCTGTATTTGTGTGTGTGTGTCTGCTCGTACGTAAGCATGTGTGTGTGCGTGTGTGAATGACGTGCGTGCATGTGTGTCTGTGTGTGTAATGTGGTGTGGTGTGTGAGTCTTGGCGCCATAACCAAGTCATGAGGTAAAGGTCAGAATGTTTTTCTAGACATAGATATGGGTGGAACTTGACCTGTGGATTGAGTGGGCTGACCGTCTGTCCTCTGCAGCCTCACTTCAACCTATTGATGACAAGTTCAAATCAAATCAAATGGTATTCGTCACATGCGCCAAATACAACAGGTGTAGACCTTACCGTGAAATGCTTACTTACAAACCCCTAATCAACAATGCTGTTTCAAAAATACAAATAGGAACAAGAAATAAAAGAAACAAGTAACATTACAGAGCAGCAGTGAAATAACAATAGCCAGACTATTTACAGAGGGTACCGGTACAGAGTCAATGTGCGGGGGCACCCGTTGGTCGAGGTAATTGAGGTAATATGTACATGTAGGTAGAGTTATTAAAGTGACTATGCATAGATGATAACAGAGAGTAGCAACGTTGCACTGATAGTAGAGTGAATAAGGTCATATGCATCATGAATTCATTTTACAAAGGCCTATTTAACAAAATCAATTCAACCAAGTAACTTTGGAATATTCCTATTCTTAGCTTGGTCTATTCTTGCCTTATTGCTAGGCCAACTTCAGGTTAACTTTCATGACCACTAGGGGGACATAATGCTTTAGAATTGTCCACTGGCACTGCCCTAGCATATACAGTATGCCTATTTCAGCACTAGATGGCAATAATGATTCAAATGACCTGTGTGCTGAACTTTGTTATCGCTATCTTGTGTTTAAGTTGCTAACCCTTTCTTGTTGGGTTGTATGCAACAATGACAGTATGTCACTGTGGACCTGTGAAATTACCACAGTTTAAAATAAATGATATTGCCTTTAGCCTGTAACTATGTCCCTGGGTAAGAAAAAACTCAGGTTGTGACTGATGCTTTAACATGAACCAGTGGGTTGTGCCTATTCATGTCCACTTCATTCACTGCCAATGACTGACAATGAGTCACGTGATGTGAAAACCATGGACAGCCTCAGGATGCAGCCAGTCAGCCAGTCAGCATGAAATCAGTCACATTACTGTACCTCTGCTGTTAGAGAAGCTCATTGGTTTGCCAACCTCACACAGAGGTTCATCATCTGACTGACTTGCTGGAGAAACATGGGATGCGTCCCAAATATCACCCTACAGTATTCCCTATGTAGTGCACTACAGGGCCCACAGGGGAAAGTAGTGCATTATATTGGGAATATGTTGCTATTTGGGACGCACATATGATACTTTCAACAGAGGATAGATGGTGGAATGTATGTGTATACTACACCATGACAGGATGTATATATACTACACCATGACAGGATGTATATATACTACACCATGACAGGATGTATATATAATACACCATGACAGGATGTTTATATACTACACCATAACAGGATGTATATATACTACACCATGACAGGATGTTTATATACTACACCATGACAGGATGTATATATACTACACCATGACAGGATGTTTATATACTACACCATGACAGGATGTATATATACTACACCATGACAGGATGTATATATACTACACCATGACAGGATGTATATATAATACACCATGACAGGATGTTTATATACTACACCATGACAGGATGTATATATACTACACCATGACAGGATGTTTATATACTACACCATGACAGGATGTATATATACTACACCATGACAGGATGTTTATATACTACACCATGACAGGATGTATATATACTACACCATGACAGGATGTATATATACTACACCATGACAGGATGTTTATGTACTACACCATGACAGGATGTATATATACTACACCATGACAGGATGTATATATACTACACCATGACAGGATGTATATATACTACACCATGACAGGATGTATATATACTACACCATGACAGGATGTATATATACTACACCATGACAGGATGTTTATATACTACACCATGACAGGATGAAATGACAGTGTAACGTCAACCAGGGGATGTTGTCTTTTGTTCTGCCAGGGAAGAGGGAGAGGGAAAGAACAATGGAGGGAGGTGAGAGAGAGAGAAAGAATGAGAGAGAGAAAGAGAAGCCAGGCCACTCAAGCATCTCTATGAGGGATACTATGGCTGTCATTGGCTTTATGTGCTGCTTGGGAACAAATTAAAAATCAACAAATTGATTTGATGTATGTAGAATAGCTGTTTCTCTTCATGTCTGACCTAAAACAAATGCTGTATGTTAGACTTTATGTGGAGTCAGAAGGTCAGGGAGTAACTCGGCTCAGGGTCCACAAAAATTACCGGAAGAAGGAATAAGGCAAGATTGCCCCCAATCAAATGACATCCTGTTTCATCCTGTTGTGTGGTGAATAGGCCTATTCGTTAGCTGATGTATGTGGGTACGCTACATACATTATTACCTCATTATCTGAGGTCAGCATTGATTATGTCGAATTACAGCTCATTGTGTGAGTGTGTGTGTTTGAGAGTGTGAGAGAGTGTGACGTGCGGCCGATGGCGGCCCCAGTCCTGTCTCTTTTCTCTCACACAACATAAAAGAAAAGAAGCAGCACATGAAGCAAATGACCAACGTATTATAGTTTCTCTCTCTCCCTCTCTCTTTCTTTCTCTCTCTCTTTCTTTCCCTCTCCCTCTTCTCTGGCAGAACAAAAGATGACATCCTCTAGTTGAAGTCACTCTGTTGTCACGGCACACAATTATGCCAAGGTATATGAGATGCAGGTGTGTGTGTGAGTTTGTACGTGTGTGTTGCTGTTACTTATTACATTATTACTACCGGGTCTTATTATGAGCTGTTGTTGTGTCTAAGACGTGCTTCATAAGAGAATCAATTGAGTATTGTCATGAGTATTGTTACCTGTCCCAGTCAGACCCTATGAGGAGCTCTCTCTCTCTCTGTGACCAGGTTATGAGGTAATTGGGCTTGTGTAGTAGCCCTGACAGAAACTTTGGCCAAGTTCTGCCATGTGGTGGAAGCCTCCATGTTTGTTGACAAAACTTCCTCAGGAGCCGGAGCATACCCTGATTCCACATTCACCATGTTCTTTCTCTGTTTGATAAGAAAAATGTTGATTGTAGACGTTGGCTACAGTTGAAACAGTACTTACTATTACCACACCAAATAGAAGATGATCAAGTTAGACTTATAAGTAACATTTGATGGTCAAGTTACACTCTCCTGGTTGGTCACTCATTGTCCCTCCCTCCCTCCCTCCCTCACTCCCTCCCTCCCTCGCTCGCTCCCTCGCTCCCTCCCTTCCTCGCTCCCTCGCTCCACTATTATGCAAACGGTTTTCAGTCATTGAAATTGCTTAATATGTAAGATTTTACTTAATTTACATTGCTCATATTATGACTTTTATTCACTTTCTGTCTTTACTACACCTGTCTTAGTCACTGTGGATAACTTCAATTGTAATTCATTGGAAGTCACAGTGGATTTGTGCCACATGCCACTACGCTACTTATCTAGCACATTGTGGATAACTTCAATTGTAAATCATTGGAAGTCACAGTGGATTTGTGCCACATGCCACTATGCTACTTATCTAGCACATTGTGGATAACTTCAATTGTAATTCATTGGAAGTCACAGTGTATTTGTGCCACATGCCACTATGCTACTTATCTAGCACATTGTGGATAACACAACATGGGTGTTGGTGTTTGGTTACCTTGGCAGCAGTGTGATTGATGTTTGAGACAGCGGCTGTACTATGGGATAGAGCCCCGCCCCTGAAGGAGGTACTGCAACCTCAACAACCCCACCCCTGCCAACACAAACCCCCCCTCAAGCTGCAGGAAGGAGAGAGAGAGAAAGAGAGAGAGCTTACACATGTGGCCAGGGAAGGAGGGAAGAGTCAGAAGACAGAGAGAAAAAAGAGGGAGAAGAAAGAGAGGAGGAGGGCTTATACTCGCTGGCCAGGAAAAGACTGTCGAGAGGGAGAGGAAGGAGAGGTAAGGAAAAAAGTGGAAGAGAATTGACACACGTTGGTAACAACTACAGAGCAAGAGAGAGAGAGAGAGCAAAGCAGGAGTCCGAGGAAGGGAAAGAGAAAGGAAGGGGGTGAGAGAGAGCGTTTAATAGAGGAGGCGGATCCGACTCACACTGTGGTCTGAGAGAGAGGATTCCTGTGTAGTGAATAGTTTTAGTTGGGACTCCAGTCCTGTGTTCTCTGACTTATCTACCAGTCTCTGTTTCTGTCTGGACCATAAGCTCCCAGGCTGGGGCACAGAAGCCCTAAACACAACACGACCACAACAGGAACATTACAGGACCGCTCTGTTGGACCCATGCACAGGATTATTGCAGTTCGAAGGAGAGGTCGAAACACGGTCTGAAAATAATCTTATCAGAGCAGGACCGCTTTTTGAGATAACTGTAGAAGTGAAGAGTGACCACTGTGGTTTGACCACAATCTGAACACAATAGGACCGTTTGACCAGGAGGGGAAAACGTGGGAACTGTGGGAACCGTGGTTTGAACAGGAACACTTTCCTTTCTAGGGAGTTGTGGGGTCTGTGGTTTGACCTGAACAGGACCGTGGGGGCTGTGGCCTGGACAGGACAGTAACGTGTGGGAGAGAAGGTGACATCATGAGTATTGTTATGAAGCCACGATCTCGCTCCATCAGCTCTCTACGGAACATGGAAGGAATCTGGTAAACAGACACACAATGTCTTCCAACCACACACTGTCCTGTTTCTCCCTGTTTCTGTGTTCTCTTTCCCCTCTCTCTCAAACCTTTATCTCTCTCACCCTTTTCTCTCTCTCCTTTGTCCTGCTCCTTTCCTCTCTCACTCGCCCCATTTCCAGTCCCCTAGTAGTAACTTTATCGGTCAATTGCACATAAGGTCCAACCACTTTTAATCCAACCCCTCCAAAAGACACAAATACGCCTCTCTCTCTCTCTCTCTCTCTCTCTCCTTCCATCATCCTGTGTAAGGCTCTGTCGTTTATCTCCACATCATCTTCCTCTCCCTGCCTCTGTCTCCTGCCTGTCATCTCAATCCTCTCCGCCCTCTCTCCTGCACCCTTATCATACTTCCCACTGTTCTCTGGTTCCTTTCCTTCTTCAGGCTGTCAAGCTCTGGCCTGTCCGTTCATATTTGTTGTTTTGACTGTGGAACATGAGAAGTTCTTGGTTAACTACAGTAACTGTATGTGAGAGATGTATTTTTCTAGTCTTCCTCTCTGTTGTACTCTGTTAACTATACAACACAGTGAAAAGAAGAGAAGTGATCCAGCATGGATGTTTGCCTCTGTGCTGTGGTGTCTCTAGTTACTATGTTTCCATCAGAACTCACTATGTCAACACCATACAACAGCCAACTCTCATAAGGTGGCAAAGGCTGTATGTTAATCATCATGTACTCTGGAATGTGTCAGTCACTGGCTGACGTCTCCCTAGCAGCGCCCCCAGGGTTCTCCTCTTCCATAGAATGCACCTCCAGGTGGCTGCTCTCCCTGCCCTCTTCTCTCCCTCCTGTCTCCACTTGTCTATGGCTTCTTTTTCTCCCTCATCACTTCTGTCGAAGACTAGTTTATTTTCACAGGGTTTTTCCGACGTACTTCAGGCTGAGCAGTACAGTCCAGTTGTGAACAAACACACAGCATGCTGGTTCCCTCCTCGACCCTGGCCTTAGGGTCGCTCTGTTCTCACACAGCCTGCTAATTATCCACATAAGCCTCTCAGACTGGGAGAAGGCCTGTGTGAACTAAGCCCCATCATCATTAAAGCCATTGCGGAGTTATCCATCTGAATGAGGATGCCTTTCAAGGACAGGTATTATGTTCAGTTTAACATGGAGAAGGATATCTCTAATAGTCTGCCCTGAGGATTCAACCTCATCTTTCTCTTCTACTCAGATTTCAGCTGATGTGAGATCGTATCTGCCTATATCTGTAATCTTTTGTAACAGTGTGCCGTTTCAGTCATTTAAGACAACAGAGCATTGGGTTGATATGAATGGATGGTGACCACAGATACTATCGTTTAAATTATTTATTTTTTATATCTCCATCGGTCCAGTACTGGGCTGTTGTTTACTTCTCAGTTTGTCATAACTCTTCTTCTCTTATGGACTTACAGTTGAAGTCGGAAGTTTACATACACCTTAGCCAAATACATTTAAACTCAGTTTTGCACAATTCCTGACATTTAATCAGAGTAAAAATTCCCTGTCTTAGGTCAGTTAGGATCACCACTTTATTTTAAGAATGTGAAATGTCAGAATAATAGTAGAGAGAATGATTTATTTCAGCTTTTATTTCTTTCATCACATTCCCAGTGGGTCAAAGGTTTACATACACTCAATTAGTATTTGGTAGCATTGCCTTTAAATTGTTTAACTTGGGTCAAACATTTCGGGTAGCCTTCCACAAGCTTCCCACAATAAGTTGGGTGAATTTTGGCTCATTCCTCCTGACAGAGCTGGTGTAGCTGAGTCAGGTTTGTTGGCCTCCTTGGTCGCACAAGCTTTTTCAGTTCTGACCACACATTTTCTATGGGATTGAGGTAAGGGCTTTGTGATGGCCACTCCAATACGTTGACTTGTCCTTAAGCCATTTTGCCCCAACTTTGGAAGTATGCTTGGGGTCATTGTCCATTTGGAAGACCCATTTGCGACCAAGCTTTAACTTCCTGACTGATGTCTTGAGATGTTGCTTCAATAAATTCACAGAATTGTCCTTCCTCATGAAACCATCTATTTTGTGAAGTGCACCAGTCCCTCCTGCAGCAAAGCACCCCGACAACATGATGCTGCCACCCCCGTGCTTCATGGTTGGGATGGTGTTGTTCGGCTTGAAGCCTCCCCCTTTTTCCTCCAAACATAACGATGGTCATTATGGCCAAACAGTTCTATTTTTGTTTCATCAGACAAGAGGATATTTCTCCAAAAAGTATGATCTTTGTCCCCATGTGCAGTTGCAAACTGTAGTCTGGCTTTTTTTGTGGCGGTTTTGGAGCAGTGGCTTCTTCCTTGCTGAGTGGCCTTTCAGGTTATGTCAATATAGGAGTTGTTTGTGGATATAGATCTGATTTGAACTTTTCACAGCAAAGTACGTTCATCTCTAGGAGACAGAACGCGTCTCCTTCCTGAGCGGTATGACGGCTGGGTGGTCCCATGGTGTTTTTCCTTGCGTACTATTGTTTGTACAGATGAACATGGTACCTTCAGGCGTTTGGAAATTGAATTGCTCCCAAGGATGAACCACACGTGTGGGGGTCTACAATTGTTTTTCTGTGGTCTTGGCTGATTTCTTTTGATTTTTCCATGATGTCAAGCTAGGAGGCATTGAGTTTGAAGGTAGGCCTTGAAATACATCCACAGATACACCTCCAATTTACAAATTATGTCAATTAGCCTATCAGAAGCTCCTAAAGCCTTGGCACCATTTTCTGGAATTTTCCAAGCTGTTTAAAGGCACAGTCAACATAGTGTATGTAAACTTCTGACCCACTGGAATTGTGATACAGTGAATTATAAGTGAAATAATCTGTCTGTAAACAATTGTTGGAAAAATGACCTGTGTCATGCACAAAGTAGATGTCCTAACCGACTTGCCAAAACTATAGTTTGTTAACAAGACATTTGTGGAGTGGTTGAAAAACGTGTTTTAAGGACTCCAACCTAAGTGTATGTAAACTTCCGACTTCTACTGTATCTGTGTGTGTGTGTGTGTGTGTGTGTGTGTGTGTGTGTGTGTGTGTGTGTGTGTGTGTGTGTGTGTGTGTGTGTGTGTGTGTGTGTGTGTGTGTGTGTGTGTGTGTGTGTGTGTGTGTGTGTGTTTGCATGCGGGCACACATTTGTGTCTCTGTTTGTGGAATCTGGACATCTTTCCCTTTCGCCTTTCAAACCAAGTCAGTAGGGTTATTAACTCACATGGACTGGGACTGGGAAAGGTGGAGTCTACTGTGGACTATATTGCATGCCTGAACAGGACAGAACCAAGTGTCTAGGCCTGCTCTATGTCAACTCACTATCAGAGCTCTCAGGCTGCTTTGATACTCATAAAGGTTCCATGCTTTCTAACATACAGAACATACAGAAACCCTTGAGAGGGGGGGGGGGCTGGAATAGTATAGGTGTCATTGATTGAGTGGGTGTGTGACAGAGAGAGAGGCAGAGAGAGCAAGACAGAGAGACAGAGCGAGAGAGACAGACAGAGACAGAGAGAGAGAGACAGAGCGAGAGAGAGAGAGACAGACAGAGCGAAAGACAGAAAGACAGAGAGACAGAGACAGACAGAGAGAGACAGACAGAGAGAGAGGCAGAGAGAGCAAGACAGACAGAGAGAGACAGAGCGAGAGACAGACAGACAGAGAGACAGACAGACAGAGAGACAGAGACAGACAGAGACAGAGAGAGTTTATTTTCTATTTCACTTGCTTTGTCAATGTTAACATTTTTTCCATACCAATATTCAGCCAATGAGAGAGAGATATTAATGTTTAGTTTTTTTCCCTTCTGTACTTGAACTATTTGCACATCATTACAACACTGTATATAGCCATAATATGACATTTGAAATGTCTCTATTCCTTTGGAACTTTTGTGAGTGTAATGTTTACTGTTCATTTTATTGTTTATTCCACTTTTATTTATTATCTATTTCACTTGCTTTGGCAATGTAAACAAATGTTTCTCATGCCAATGAAGTCCCTTAAATTGAAATTGAGAGAGAGAGATGAGCAATTCTTCATGGCTGACAGATTGAACAGCAGGTTCTACTACAAGGGAACTCTCCATTATGTCTCCTCCTGTTATGTCACAGTAGCTGCAGTACAGTATATGTCTCCGTGACATCACAATACCTCTCCCCCTCCAACCATGCCATGTCTCTGTGACATCCATCACATCTCACCTTCCATTCTGTACAGAATATCACCCTATGTGAAATCACAATACCTAACAGACATGCCATGTGTCTCAAAGAAGCAATACCCCTGAAATACCCCCCCCCCCCCTTCTTTTCTGTGTCACAAACCCCACCTCACATTTACCATGTCACATGCCACGTCTGTATGACATCATAATACTCCCTCCCCATATCTCACTGTCTCTGTATTTGCTGGCTGATATCTTTAGTTGTTTATCTGACATGTTTAGTTGTGGCCAAAGGCAAGACACACTGTCAGCACCACAGTGTCTCTCCTTCTCCATCTCCTCTGCTTTCTACACATGGATTATTTACCAAAGACACTCATCTCTGGCCTCCCTAATAGCCATCTAGACCAAGCCCGTCTGCTGTGTCTAAAGGGATACAGTTTATGTCAAATTAATGTCAAAAGTTGACATTTTGGCATTTAAGCTAATCCTTATCCTAACCCTTTTCCTAACCTTAAACTATTTCTCCTGGCCTGCTATGTTAATTCTCCTAACCTGGTGCACAAGTTCTCCTAACCTGCTACGAAAAGTAAATTCTGACATAAGCTGTATACCATCTAGTCAATACCCCCTTCTGTTGTGGTTACTGTTCTGATGACCCTGCCATGGAGATGTGTATTAATAACCATCACCTGTGACTCAGAGATGTCCTATGGCAAGTCAGTTGACTGGGTTTATAGCCTAACTACAGCAGGGGTTCTCAACCCTTTTGGGACTGGGGACCCCTTTTGTGATAGAAAATTCATCAGGGACGCCCTCATAATCAGAACACAACTTGTGTGTGTGAAGAAAATTGCCTAAAAGTAGTTTTACTATAACACCTGCAGTTGAGGGCTGGACGAACCAAGTCTCTGGCCTGGGAAAATAACATTTAAAAGTCCTCCCTCTTGGCATGAGAGAGAACGTTTTCAAGCAAATATCCTGCAGTTCTACACATTTTGTTATAGGGCAGAGATGTTTTTTATTGTTGCAGTTTTAAAGGTAATATTTTGCCATGACACAGATAGAGAACTTTGCAGTTTTAAAGCTTAAATTACAATGCATTTATGTAAAAAAATAAAAAATTATTAAAACACATTTTGGGGCAATAGTATGGAGTTGACAAATTGATTATTTGTGGAGGAGTGTGGATACCAATATCCCTGTGAGCCTCCCAGGCCCATGTTGCCCAGGGTTAAGAACATAAATTGTAGATTAATAACATCACACTGTATTACACACTTTAAACTTATTCCACAGATTCTTTGGCCAAAAGCAATTTAATATGTTGTTTAATCAGCACATTTTTCCCTCTTGTCCTCTTTGTTCGCCTAGTTTGCATTCAGTGTTCTCCCATTCATTTATATGTAGCACACATGTACACACTGTATCCTGGTTGTCACGTGCATTATTATCAGTTATGCTTGGTAGTGCAGTGTGTGACATCAGGATAATAACTGACTCATGGGACACACATACAATACAGAGACTAACTCTTAATGAGAGCAGTGTGTGTTGTGTATCTGAGTCCAGGTTTATAATTGGAAAGGAGGATACCTAGCCAGTTGCACAACTGAATGCATTCAACAGAAATGTATCTTCCGCATTTAACCCAACCCCTCTGAATCAGAGCCGGCTCAGAGATTCGAACAAGCAACATTTTGGTTATTGTCCCAATGCTCTAACCGCTAGGCTACCTGCCACCCTTATTCAACGTGGTGTTAGTGTGGGGAAAACGTCATTTATCAGTCACTTAGTGTGATAGCAACTGGGGAGGGTTCAGCGCTGCTTTAACAACTATGACATAGAGACAGAAGGGGAGAGAGAGGGAGAGGGTGCAGAGAGCGGCCAGAAAGAGACAAACAGGACCGAAAGAGAGAAAGAAGACAGGAAGCTGGGTACAGCGTAATGAGGACAATATGTGTTCCCTTCACTCACTAATTAGGCACCAGTCCAAACTGGCACATTTTTCATCCAAAGGTCAGAGCAGTTAGACCCTACGTGGCTGTCTGCCTCCCAGACCCTGCCTTTCAGCCACGCAGGCCCTGCCTCTTAAGGTATCGCTGTCTCATTACCACTAAGGCCTCTCAGCCTCTCTGCCTCTCTGTCTCCTAGGCCCTGCCTCTCTGTCTCCTAGACCTGCTTCTCTGCCTCTCTGTCTCCTAGGACCTGCCTCTCTGCTTCTCTGTCTCCGAGGCCCTACCTCTCTCTCTCTCTCTCTCTCTCTGTCTCCCAGGCCCTGCCTCTCTCTCTCTGTCTCCCAGGCCCTGCCTCTCGCTCTCTCTCTCTGTCTCCCAGGCCCTGCCTCTCGCTCTCTCTCTGTCTCCCAGGCCCTGCCTCTCTCTCTCTCTCTGTCTCTCTCGCTCTCTATCTCCCAGGCCCTGCCTCTCTATCTGTCTATCTCTCTGGCTACCAGGCCATGCCTAAGGCATTGGCGGTCACAAAATTTCGTCAGCCGGTGATTGTCAAGCAAATAACTGTCGGTCTCACGGTAATTGAGTGTTAATGAACATAAACACATTTAGCATCTCCTGGCTTCCGGATGCATATCATCCTTTATCGGTGTAATGAGGTCTGTGTGTAGCTTGTGTAGAGGAGTCAGGTGCAGGACAGCAGATATGAGTAAATAAACGTAATTTACTCAAAAATAGACAAATACTATACTAAATACTATTGTCCAGTGAGGGAGGAAGACCCGTCAGGAAGTACACCGACAGGTGCGACCATGGCCGTTGTGGAACGGGTAGGGGTTGTAACTTCCCTCTGGGCAGGTGCCTGGGAGCCTTGCACTGGGCGCACACAGAGCAAGAGGAAACATAAACCCTCATGTCCTTGGCCAAGGTGGACCACCAGTACTTCCCACTGAGGCAATGCACCGTCTGACCGATGCCAGGATGACCAGAGGAGGGTGACGTGTGGGCCCAATAGATCAAACGGTCGCGAAAAGCAGACGGAATGTACAGGCGCCCAGCTGGACACTGGGGGGGAGTGGGCTTTGTGCGTAACTCCCGCTCAATGTCCGCGTCCAGCTCCCACACCACAGGGGCCACCAGGCAGGAGTCCGGAAGTATGGGATTGTGATCCATGGACCGCTCCTCTGTGTCATACATCTGGGACAGCGTGTCTGCCTTAGCGAACCTGGTCTGTAGGACAGAGTGAAAACAAAACGGGTAAAAACATGCCCCACCTTGCCTTGAACCCTCGCCGCCCGGATGTACTCCAGATTGTGGTGGTCAGTCCAGATGAAAAAAGGGTGTTTAGCCCCCTCAAGCCAATGTCTCCATGCCTTCAGAGCCTTGACAACAGCCAACAGCTCCCGGTCCCCCACATCATAGTTTCGCTCCGCCGGGATGAGCTTCTTCGAAAAGAAGGCACAGGGGCGGAGCTTCGGTGGCGTGCCTGAGCGCTGAGAGAGCAAGGCTCCTATCCCACCTCCACTATGAACGCCAAAGAGGCATCAGGATGGGCCAGCACGGGAGCCGAGGTAAACAGAGCCTTCAAGTGACCAAAAGCCCTGTCCGCCTCAGCCGACCACTGCAGCCGCACCGGTCCCCCCTTCAGCAGTGAGGTAATGGGAGCAGCTACCTCACCAAAACCCCGGATAAACCTCCGGTAGTAGTTGGCAAACCCTAGAAACCTCTGCACTTCCTTTACCGTGGTGGGAGTCGGCCAATTATGCACGGCTGAAATGCGGTCACTCTCCATCTCCACCCCTGAAGTGGAAATGCGGTACCCTAGGAAGGAGACGGACTGTTGGAAGAACAGACATTTCTCAGCCTTGACGTACAGGTCATGCTCCAACAGTCGACCAAGCACCCTGCACACCGGGGACACATGCTCGGCGCATGTAGCGGAGTATATCAGAATGTCGTCGATCTACACTACTACACCCTGCCTGTGCAGGTCACGGAAAATCTCATCAACAAAGGCCTGGAAGACTGATGGAGCATTCATCAACCCGTACGGCATGACGAGGTACTCATAGGGCCCTGAGGTGGTACTAAATGCCGTCTTCCACTCGTCCCCCTCCCGGATATGCACCAGGTTGTAAGCGCTCCTGAGATCCAATTTTGTGAAGAAGCGCGCCCCGTGCATTGACTCGATCGCACTGGCGATGAGAGGCAGCGGGTAGCTGTACCTCACAGTGATCTGGTTGATACCCCGATAGTCAATAAACGGGCCCAGACCTCCATCCTTCTTCTTCACTTAAAATAAACTCGAGGAGGCAGGTGAAGTGGAGGGCCGAATGTATCCCTGCCCCAGGGATTCGGAGACATATGTTTCCATAGCCGCCGTCTCCTCCTGTGACAGAGGATACACGTGACTCATGGGAAGGCTGCGTCTACCAGGAGATTTATCGCACAATCCCCCCCGTCGATGGGGTGGTAATTGAGTCGCCTTCTTCTTAGGGAAGGCGAGAGCCAAACCGGCATATTCTGAGTGGATGAGCACGTTGGAGACCTGGTCTGGACTTTCCACCGTAGTCGCACCGATGGAAACCCCCACACACCTCCCTGAGCACTTTCGTGACCACCCCTTGAGAGCCCTCTGTTGCCACGAAATAGTGGGGTCATGACAGGCCAACCAGGGTAGACCCAGCACCACAGGAAACACAGGAGAATCAATAAGGAAGAGACTGATTCTCTCCTTGTGACCCTCCTGCGTAACCATGCTTAGTGGTGCGGTGGCCTCTCTAATCAGCCCTGACCCTAATGGTCGACTATCTAGGGTGTGCACGGGGAAAGCCATATCCACAGGAACAAGGGGAATCCCTAAACTACGGGCAAATGCACGGTCAATAAAATTCCCAGCTGCGCCTGAATCTACGAGCGCCTTATGCTGGGAATACGGGGAAAACTCAGGAAATGTAATAAACACATGTGAGCAACAGGGGGCTCTGGGTGAGCCTGGTGACGACTCACCTGGGGTGGCACGATAGTGCCCTGCCTGCTGCCTCGACTCCCTGAGGAACCCCCCCAGCACCGACCAGTTATGTGCCCTCTGCGGCCACAGATGGTGCAGGGAATGGCCCCTCCTCCGGCCGCCCTAAGTGCAGCACCTCCCAGCTCACTGGCATCCGGCAGCCGTCCCATCATACTCTCTCGGGAGCACAAGCCGAGTCCCGCTGGGACTGGGTGAAGGAGGGGTGGACAGTGGGTCCTGCTGTAGTGGGGCTGGTGGAGACGACCTCATTACAGAATTACTCACCAAGAAGTCAGCAGGAGCAGACGCCCTCCCTATGGCGATAGAGCAGCACGCGTCCAGCAGCACGCGACCATATTGCAACGTCTGGGCACCGCCATGGATCACCGCCATGGATCGCCTCCTCCTCTCTCATTGGGAAAGAGAATGAGGCGATCCATGGCGGTGATCCAGGGCGGTGATCCATGGCGGTGCCCAGACATTGCAATATGGTCGCGTGCTGCTGGACGCGTGCTGCTCTATCGCCATAGGGAGGGCGTCTGCTCCTGCTGACTCCATTCTTGGTGAGTAATTCTGTAATGAGGTCTGTGTGTAGCTTGTGTAGTGGAGTCAGGCGCAGGACAGCAGATATGAGTAAATAAACAGAATTTACTCAAAAATGGACAAATACAACACAATAAAGCGAGCCCACATAACGGACCGTATTACATAAAAACAGTTACTCACAAACAAACATGGGGGAACAGAGGGTTAAATAATGAACAAGTAATTGGGGAATTGAAATCAGGTGTGTAAGACAAAGACAAAACAAATGGAAAATGAAAAGTGGATCGGCGATGGCTAGAAGGCCGGTGACGTTGACCGCCGAACGCCGCCCGAACAGGGAGAGGGACCGACTTTGGCGGGAAGTCGTGACAATCTGTGCTGTGGTACTGCATAGTAACAAACATAGTCATCTACGACTTAGGAAACATGTTGTTATATAACATGTACATTAAATGAGACTACAATTTGAAATAATTACAACTTCTTTTGAATGTAAACATGCAACAGAAGTGGTTGCCTTATTATCTATGCAAAAAGTGCACTGTGAACCATTGTACATGGTCCTTGAATGATTATTTTTTATAAAATAGGGTGTATGTTTTCTGGAGAACAAAAGAGTTTAACCAAAATATTAATCTGAATGCACAGAACGTCACTGTGGGCCATGCAATATTCATGTTGAGTCACTGTAGGCCATGCAATATTTATGTTGAGTCACTGTGGGCCATGCAATATTCATGTTGAGTCACTGTGGGCCATGCAATATTCATGTTGAGTCACTGTGGGCCATACAATATTCATGTTGAGTCACTGTGGGCCATGCAATATTCATCTTGAGTCACCGTGGGCCATGCAACATTCATGTATAAGTCACTGTGGGCCGTGCAATATTCATGTATAAGTCACTGTGGGCCATGCAATATTCATGTTGAGTCACTGTGGGCCATACAATATTCATGTTGAGTCACTGTGGGCCATGCAACATTCATGTATAAGTCACTGTGGGCCATGCAATATTCATGTATAAGTCACTGTGGGCCATGCAATATTCATGTATAAGTCACTGTGGGCCATGCAATATTCATGTATAAGTCACTGTGGGCCATGCAATATTCATGTATAAAGTCACTGTGGGCCATGCAATATTCATGTATAAGTCACTGTGGGCCTTGCTCTGCATTAATGAGAGAAATTACAATTTCTGTATCCTGCCAATGCTTTGAACTTTGGCACAAGTGGTGTGAGAGCCACTCGGAGACACTGGTGCAGGTGTTCATTGGTGAGCCTGGTGCGGTGTTTGTTTGTAATAAAGTTCATTGTGGAGAAGGCTGATTCACAGCTGTATGTGGAGCCAAACATGGTCAGGATGTATGGTGCCAAAAGGGACATCAGCTGCAGGCACCATCATTCCCCAGAAAGTTACAGGGTCACAATCACCAGCCTGCTCCTTCAAATACACATTTTCTTGCAGCTTAATCAACTCCATTTGCTGTGATGTAACATCTACCCATCTGAAGATCTGTTTTGCTTCTTCTGACAACCTTGTCACATTTGTGACCAAGAAGGGTTTCTGGATGATCAGCAACAGTTCTCTTCCAACAAAGCGAGCCTTGAAGTTATCCATAAGCTTCTGGATGAAATCAACATGGTTGGGAACATCTTTGTCTCCCTGCGTTTGCACCAAAAGATCAGAGAAGTGGACAAGTTCTCCCTGGAGATCATTCTTGGACTGCTGTTATCATATCACACACTGTGTTGTCCCGTCCCTGCAGCTTAACATTCAGTTTATTAAGGTGTGATGTAATGTCTGTCAAAAATGCAATTGTTTCCATCTTCTCCTCATCTTCCGAAAACCAAGTTGCCTTTTCACCCTTTTGCTCTGATAAGAAAGCTTTGATGGCCTCCTGAATGGCCCAAAAGCGTTCCAAAACCCTGCCTTTGCTGAGCCATCTGACATTGTTGTGCTGTAGTAAGTCATCAAAACTGGCATTGACCTCTATCAGAATGCCTCATAGCAGGCGGTGTTGTAGGGATGATGTTGCTCTCAAAACGTTGATCAGTTTCATCATCATTGTTATGACCTCCAACCCAGAAGCCAGCCGCTCCGGGCGTCGGAGGAAACACCTGGCGACCTGGTTAGCGTGCACTGCGCCCAGCCCGCCACAGGAGCTAGTGCGTGATGAGACAAGGATATCCCTACCGGCCAAGCCCGCCACAGGAGCTAGTGCGTGATGAGACAAGGATATCCCTACCGGCCAAGCCCTCCCTAACCCGCTGGGCCAATTGTGCGTCGCCCCATGGACCTCCCGGTCGCGGCAGAGCCAGGACTCAAACCCAGAGTCTCTGGTTGCACAGCTAGCACTGCGATGCAGAGCCCTAGACCGCTGCGCCACCCAGGAGGCCCTGTTCAGGGGATGCTTCTGATCGAATTTACTATGCCTGGTGTCATAATGGCACTTAACATTGCCACTTTTCACGAGAGCTACGGACTCACTGCATATCAGACACATTGGTTTTGTGTTAGTTGCGGAGAGAATGAATAAATACTGTTCCGTCCACTCGTCTTTGAATGAATATATGGTTTTCAGAGTCAACTTTTCTTTTTTAAGAACAATCCATATTAACAAAGATACTGGTAACTAAGCTCCTTCTATCTGTAATATTTGCATAGATGTCAGCGTGATTCGAGGGACAATAGAGTGATGAGTACCAGGCACTTAGCAAGTTTGGTAGGCTATTAACGACCATCAGCGAAACTCAAGCTACTATATTTGCAGATGATACTACAATTTATGCAGCAAGACAATCGGTTCAACAGGTACAGCAAGCTTTGCAAGGAGATTTGGAGATTATCAGGAAATGGGTTTGCCAAAACAAACTTGCTTTTAAACACCAAGAAAACCAAAGTTATGTTGGTCTGTTCAACTAGGAAAAGGCCAAAACAGCATGGGATACAATTATGTATGGGAGGAATACAAATTGAAGAAGTGGCAGAAACCAAACTACTGGGAGTGCAGCTAGACAACTGCTTATCATGGTCGTCTCAAATAACTAATCTATGTAAAAAAAAATATTAAAACAGCATGCATAATCAGAAGGATAGCTAAATATTTACCAGGGAAAATCCTTCAGCAAATAACACAGGCATTGGTTGAGAGTCAAGTGAACTATTGTTCGGTGGTCTGGGGAAATGCATCATCTAGTGAAGTTAGGAGGCTGCAGAATGCACAGAATAAAGCAGCAAGGATTGTTTTAAGGCGGAGATATGGTTCTTCTGTTGCAGTCATGCGCAGTGTTCTTGGTTGGTCATCAATCGACAAGATAATTAAAAAAAACATGCTTATTTTATAATATACATCATTTAAAACAGCCAAGTTCTATTCACAATGGTATTCAGTTGGTAAGAGACAGACATTCCGTAAATACTAGGAATAGATTGTCCACCATCTATGCGTTATCCAGACAGAAAAAAGAAATAGGCAAAATAACATTTCGATTTAGAGCAATAAAGAAATGGAATAAATTAACTGAGCAAACTAGAAACCTTTCAATATATAAGTTTAAACATTATTTAAAAACAATTTAAATATAGTATATAGAAATGTTGTGGGACTATAGTAGATGAAGAATCAATATTTTTTAGGATTGAGTATTTATTGGGTCATTATGCTAGTCTATTATGTATGTTTGTAATAGTGTGTTATATGTGAAAGTGTGTTATAAATGGTATTTTAATGTTAAGGACTCTTGGAAGATTAGTCCAAATGGGGACTAAAAGAGATCCTAATAAAATAAAATAAAAATCAAATCAAATCAGCAGCATCAGAGATTGGAGAAGCTTAATTTCCATGACTAAATGGTCACATGGAATTTGACTGCCTTCGTAACTAGTGACTGCCGGTGTGGCAGTAATATGGTCACCACAACAGCCCTAGCTATGCCTCTCAGCCACTCTGCCTCTCAGGCTCTGCCTCCCAGGCCCTGCCTTTCAGCCTCTCTCTCTCCCAGGCCCCGCCTCTCAGGTTCTGCCTCCCAAACCTTGCCTCTCTGTCTCTCTGTCTCGTAGGCCCTGCCTCTCAGCCTCTCTGTCTCCAGGCCCTGCCTCTCAGCCTCTCTGTCTCCCAGGTCCTGCCTCTCAGGCCCTGCCTCCCGGGCCCCTCATCCCCTCTGCCTCCCAGGTCCTGTCTCTCAGCCTCACTGATCAATTAGGGTCACTAACTAGTTTGGAACTCTTCTCACCTCGTTGTCTAGGTCTTAATTGGATACAAATTGAAAGGAGAAAACAAAAACACTCTGTCCTCCATGGAAGGAGTTTGACACCCCTTGCTCTAAGGCCTACAGTATCTGCCTCTCTATCCTTTGCTTCCTAGGCCCTGTCTCTCTGCCTCCAAAGTGCTTTGCAGACACCAACTGGAATATCGCAGAGTACCCTGCCGAATACACCACTTATCCCTTTAGTCAAAGCAGCTAGTGCCTTCATAACAACAAAATAAACAAACATTATCAACATGCAAAGAGCAAACCTCTATAACACCATAAGCATCCATAAAAACGTATTTACATGCAACATAAATTATTATTCCATTAGATTACAGTTAACAAAATGCTTAATCCAGTATAAATTAACGTATCCAAATTATTATACAAGATTTAAAAATTCTATAGCTCAACGGCAGAGTCATGTCTGAAGAGTAAAACTACTAATGGCCCAATAATTTATGCCTTCTGGGAAAAATAGTACAGTTTGAGAACAGAAAGTTCTGACAGAAAGTGATGCGGGCGCCGGAGATAAGAGTGGGGGAGTAGTGGGTCTGGGTAGGGCTGATGTAGGTAATGTTTGTATTTGTATGTGCATGTTTTGTATTGTTTATCAAATATTTTTAAACATCTTGTAAAAATGAAATAATAATAATAATGATGAATACAAAAATATATTAGAAAACAATGATTTTTATTGTTAAACGTGACTCTGTAAACATAGTGTCGGCTAGCTAGCTAGAGTGGGAAAGTTAGCTGGTCCGGCTGTTGGACGTACTGCTGACGTTTCACCACACAGACTACGTTCATGCAATGTTACTGTTTACTGCATTGTTGAGTTTAGAGCAAGAAAGGCATTTCACTCTATTTGTGCACGTGACGTTAAAACTTGAAACTGAAACTTGAATTTCGCCCCCCCCATCATTAAGTTAATGGTTTATATTTGGGATCATGTTTTACAGCTCTGCCATTATTAGCACTTTATTAGATTAAAAATATATATTTGACATGTGTAAAGTCCACACAGAGGGCCAGAGATAATTACAGAAACCTGTGATAATCTGAAGTACCCAAAAAGGCCACTAGAACATGTCACCTGATAACATTTGATTTTTTCCTTGAAAGTTACCAAAATGCAGATAGTTTACTGGTAAACTTCAAAAGTATACCCTCTCTGTGCAACCCTACCCAGGGGGAACATAGTGTAGGCAGCAGGCCCTGATACACAGAAGGTTGGTGGCACCTTCATTTGGGGGGACTGGCTCGTGGTAATGGCTGGAAAGGAATGAGTGGAATGTTATCTAATACATCAAGTGCATGGTTACCATGTATTTGACCCCAGTCCATTTACACAGCTCCAGACATTATTATGAGCTGTCCTCCCCTCAGCAGCCTCCACTCTACTATTGTGAATGTCTGTGTGTCTGAATGACCCTGGTATTATGAAAGGAGCAGGAAGATGGGAGAAAAGACTTAAATGATACACCACAGTGGAATCGCCGTCAGTGCTGTATATGAATATGTGACTTGATTGCAGTAATTTTTCGTTAGTGGCATTTTAATAAGCTTGCTGAACCAGAATTCTGACTGGGTCAGAATCAGCTGACCCAGTCCACTCAGCTCACACTGTTCCCTTCACCACACACACAAGCACGCATGCACGGAAGCACACACGTTATCACCACAGCTTTTCTCACCACATAGCTGACAGTGGTGATTACGATGATGATGATGTGTCTGGTGCTACACGGAGGGGGATCACTTCAACTGGAGGATTAGGTTTAGTTACCCAGGTAACAGGTCAGGTAACCCTGGGTGACAGGTGTAATCCCTGGAGTGAGGATCATCTGGGGGGACACTAAGGAGCGGTGACATCACAGTGGGATTACGTCATTGTCCCAGGTGGTGGCGGTGACCCAATGAGTCAATGTCTTTATCAGAGCTGTGTTACTCACCAATACAGCTGCAGTACTGGCCTGAGATACAGTTGCCACATGAAGGCTTTTGGATATCTGAGAGAATGTTTAGAATCCTAAATAACCTGCCCAGTGTTCTTTAAAGTAGAAATGAACAAAAAGCCAATCAGACATCCAGTGTTTCAAACAGCCACATTGGTTAATGATTATGTCTAATGTTTCTTCTCTCTCTCTGGTTGTTGTGTGACAGTTTCGATGTGGACAACGGCACATCGTCGGGGCGCAGCCCACTGGACCCCATGGCCAGCCCGGGGTCTGGGCTCATACTGCAGGGTAACTTTGTCCACAGTCAGCGGAGAGAGTCCTTCCTCTACCGCTCCGACTCAGACTATGACCTGTCACCCAAGTCCATGTCCAGAAACTCCTCCATCGCCAGTGACATGTGAGTGTTTCTTTCTCCAGCTGCCTCTCTGTTCACACTCAGTCTCACACTCTCTCTCTTGTTCTATTTCAGTCGATCATAGCTCACCTATTGCCGCCCCCCATCCACACACACACATTATCTTTCTACACATGCATTACTATTTATCTCACTGAAGAGATGGAGTGTTTTCATAGGGGTTATTTGATAGTTGTCTGTCAGTGTGCTTGTTGTCCCTCCCCAGGCCACTGTTTGATTGAGGTGTCACGTCTGTATTGTAAGCCTGTTTCCCTCAGCAGTAGGGGAAAGCAAATCTTACACTTGTAGGACAGCTGGCTGTAGTTCCCTGAGTGTGAACCTTGAGAATGTAAAGGCCTTGCATTCTTCAGTTAGTTTGGTGATCACATTAGAAGGCTCTATTTTTAGCTATGTATTGTCCTAAATTGCTTCACTTACTACAACAACTATAGATTGCCTTTGGGTCACCAACTTACTCATTATCCCCAAGGTGACCAAATCAATACACACACGTCTAAGGTTTCCAATGTGCTTCAGTTTAATTTCTACCTCTCTTCTAGCTTTAGTAACGGACACACATGTAACTTGAACAGTGAACACAGAGACAGAGACAGAGAGAGACACAGACACAGACAGAGACACAGAGATTAGTTACCATTGAAGTATATTAGTATAGAGCTGTGTAACCATCAACCATCTGCCCCTTACCAAGATGACTATCCAGTTACGCTCAAACAGGAAATGATGTATTGACTGGAGACAGTGTATCTCCATTCAGTCTGTAGTAAGGCAGTAACCATATCCCTCCTGTCTCTCCCTGTCACTAGGTATGAGTCCCAAATGGTACCCTATTCCCCATGTAGTGCACTACTATTGTTTACCCACATAGGGCTCTTGTCAAAAGTAGTGCAGTGTGTGGAGAATAGGCTGCCATTCTGGACGCACCCTATGATAGTGGCTGAATAACCCTGCCTTAGCCTAACCCACCTATCAGAATACCACACTAAAATCACCCTGCCTCTCTAAATGGTATTGATCACAAGCCAGCTCCTCGCCAGGCTCTATGTTACATGATGTTCATACTGAGTCCCTTTACTTTTCCCAGTTGACACATCCAGACCGACTTACATGAGCAATTAGGGTTAAGTGCCTTGCTCAAGGGCACATCAACATATTTTTCACCTAGTTAGCGCAGGGATTCAAACCAGCAACCTTTTGGTTAGTGGCCCAACACTCTTAACCACAAGGCTACTATTTTTTTTATTGGTATTTTTATTTTTATTTTGTCACATACAGTACACCGGATAGGTGCAGTGAAGTATGTTGTTTTACAAGATCAACCATAGTAG
This sequence comes from Oncorhynchus kisutch, assembly GCF_002021735.2. Lineage (NCBI taxonomy): Eukaryota > Metazoa > Chordata > Actinopteri > Salmoniformes > Salmonidae > Oncorhynchus > Oncorhynchus kisutch. The sequence continues at coordinate 20,147,551 of NC_034176.2, read as the reverse complement.
TTACTCTGGAGGCCAACTGTTACTCTGGGGGCCAACTGTTACTCTGGAGGCCAACTGTTACTCTGGGGGCCAACTGTTACTCTGGGGGCCAACTGTTACTCTGGGGGCCAACTGTTACTCTGGAGGCCAACTGTTACTCTGGGGGCCAACTGTTACTCTGAGGGCCAACTGTTACTCTGAGGGCCAACTGTTACCCTGAGGGCCAACTGTTACTCTGGGGCTTATCATTGATGTACAGTAAAATTAGAAACCAATGTTTTTGCTATCTAACACTGACATGAATCCCAAACACAGTATATTGGACTAAATGACTTTGTTTTCTAGGGAAACAAACATAGGGAACATAGATGTCTCTAAGGAAATAATTTACTGACAGAATCTTATTGAAATTTCTTTGGTGCCTCTATGTAAACAGTTCTGTCTGCAGATAAAAAATAAATAAATCCTGCCGGGTACTAGCTAACACAAACCAGTGTTAGGGGCTGGGGGAGGGAAGACAGGAGGAGAGGGAAGCTGGAATGCAACCTCTAACCTAATCTCTCTCTCTCTCCCTCCCTCCCTCCCCTCTCTCTCAATTCAATTTAAGGGGCTTTATTGGCATGTGAAACATCTCTCTATCTCTCTCCCTATCTCTCTTTCGCTTGTCCTCTTTTTCTAGCTCTGTAAAAGTATTTTCCCCTTTACTGAAAAGGTACGATATAGAAGAATGTTATGGAGAAATAGAGGATTGAGACGCCTCTGTAATAGTTAACTAGTTTACTTCTATGACCATAACTACTACTGCTGCTAATGAAATGCCAGTGATACAATAGTGTACACAACCTTGGAACAGGTGATTTTTCTTCATGTCTATTTCTTCCTCCCATTCCCCGCCCTTTCTTTCTCTAAGTTCAGAGGGCAGTGTTTGTGGCACATTCCACCCTAGTCTCCTAGGATGACAGGGCATGATGCCACCCCCTTACTTTGTGCCCTCAGACTTGTGACAGCACAGGAAGTGGGTGGGGATTGGGGGATAAAGTGAGGAGGGGTTGGGGGGATTGCACACTGTTTTACACCCACAGGAATCTAGGGAGACAGTCATTTAGAAGGAGAGGAGGAAAGAGTTTTCTTGCGGTCATTGTGACCAGTGTCACAATTTAGGAGCTGCCATGCGAGTCATAGGCAGGTTTTTCAGAGAACCGGGGGGGTCCACTCTATTGGCATGTTCCTGGCTCGTGGTAAAAAGTGAAAGTGCATAGAGTCAATGAAGAAGCAGATATGTTTATTGATATATCCATAATATAGCCTAGTAGACTTGCCATATATCCATGCTACACGTACTGCCATAACATGGCTGGAGTCATTTCCTCTTTGTCACAGAGCGGGCTGGAGTCATTTCCTCTTTGTCACCAAGCGGGCTGGAGTCATTTCCTCTTTGTCACCGAGCGGGCTGGAGTCCTTTCCTCTTTGTCACCGAGCGGGCTGGAGTCATTTCCTCTTTGTCACTGAGCGGGCTGGAGTCATTTCCTCTTTGTCACCGAGCGGGCTGGAGTCATTTCCTCTTTGTCACCGAGCGGGCTGGAGTCATTTCCTCTTTGTCACCGAGCGGGCTGGAGTCATTTCCTCTTTGTCACCGAGCGGGCTGGAGTCATTTCCTCTTTGTCACCGAGCGGGCGGAAATGTGGACATTTGTCATGAACATTTGTGATAAACATTGTCATGTTTAGATCTGTGTATAAAAGTGTGTCCAGGTGTGTCAAAAAATCTAATGTAACCTCTCTTTATCTTGTTCTCTTTTTGCAGTCATGGCGACGATATGATTGTAACACCATTTGCACAGGTGAGCAATGGCACATATGCTAAACAAGTTGTATTGGGTTGTTTTGCTGCCTTATTCCTTGGGGAAACCACAGTAGAGTATGTTATCATGATATTGTGCAATAGACACAGGCCCATTGTTCAATCACTGTTCAAATGTGTGAGATTATTTTGAGGGTTTTAATGTTAATCTGTCCTGATCTCCTTCAGGTTCTGGCCAGTCTAAGAACTGTACGAAATCATTTTGCTGCATTAAGCAATTGTTCACAAGACAGAGCGTCCAACAAGTAAGTCCTCAGAAGCATTCAGTGTATACACAATGAATCTGTATTTACTGCTGTGTAGTAGTCGAAAGCAAGGCACCCAAATAACCCATTTATTGCCAAATATTACTGTTGTTTTTCTTTTTTGGGACTATATATGTATTTATATGATGATATCGCAAAATGTCTCCTGCTATGGTGTTTTGTTAAAAATGGCTTCAGTATTCCCCATAACATCTCCCTTTGGTCTGCGCGCTATACCGCCAGGCACTTGCTGCATTTACACAATGTGGTGGAGAAGATGTGAATGTCACTCCTTTGCTGTAGTTCTCCCCCTACTGTTCTTGACTGGGACTACAACAACACTCAGTAAAAGTGCCCCCCCTGCCATATTGCTCCAGTTCAACGTGAGATCTGTGATGAATGAGGACTGATTCAGCTGAACAGGGAACGTTGCAGTATATTGACCTCTGTTAGTGAGACAAAGAGGGGGGAAAAGAGAGGGGGAAGATAGATAGGAGGAGTTCGATAGGGGAGAGATAGGAGGATAGGGCAGTAGTGTTGTTTTGGGAGGAGATGTATCAATGTGTGTTTTGTTTCTCCCCACACCAGGAGATCACCCATGTGTAATCCACCACCCATCACCAAGACCACCTTCACAGGTACGCTGATAGTCTTTAAGTGTGGTCTTTGTGTATGTTAGTGTGTGTGAGTGTGTGTGTGTGTGTGTACTGTATGAATATGTTGATACAATTGAAAGGAGGGAGAGAAAATGCTCTACCATTCTACAGCAATATTGTCCATTCTATTAGCTGTGGAAAAGGCAAGAGGCCTTGATGATGGTGTCATCGCATTCTGATATGACAGATGGGGGATGGGAACTGTCAGACCAGAGACGGAGGATGATGACACAGACATCCTTTAGGGGGAGCCAAACAATAGGACACTGGATAAAAGCCATCCATGTTTAGAATAGATACGCCTCTAGCTACAGTATAGCACAATGGGAACCAAAAACCATATAGGCTGCAGGACAGTGGTTAGCAACCCTGGTACAGTACGACCAGCAGGACTGTTTGACTTGTGGTTCATCTGTCTGTCTGTCTGCCTGCCTGCCTGCCTGCCTGCCTGCCTGCCTGCCTGCCTGCCTGCCTGCCTGCCTGCCTGCCTGCCTGCCTGCCTGTCTGCCTGCCTGCCTGTCTGTCTGTCTGTCTGTCTGTCACTCAGCCTTTTGTGTAAAGGCTTCTGTGCCCAAGTGCTGTCAGGCGCCATGCTCCATCTCCTGACTGATAGCTCATAGCCAGTCCCTACATTCCACACAGCCCTATGGGATCCTGCTAGCATCATGTCGCTACATTCCACACAGCCCTATAGGATCCTGCTAGCATCAGGTCGCTGCTGTACGTCTGTGGCTGTGTTTAGCATGACAGTGTGGCCCCTCACCTTTAACTACCCACTGTAGCAGTGACCTGGGTATACAGTGATAGGAGGTCAGTAGAATGACATCTAAATCAGTGTGTCTAACTAACACACCATGAAAGGGACCGGGAATTCACAAGCAATGTACTTAATTACCCAGCGCCAACCAACAGAACAGTGAAATGACAATATCAAATTAGCTTTCATATTGTACTGTTATCTATAAGATACAGATTGTGGGTAGCCTTTGTCAAAGAGGAGAGGAGAGTCGTCCACTTTTTCTTCAGCATAGGGCTTCTCTCTCAGGTGTTTTTAGGGAGAGGCGACAGGGAGAGGCGACAGGGATAGAAGCCCAGTGGACCAGAAGAGATCTGTTCTTGAAGGGCTCCTCTCCTTGCCCTCTAGCACTATGTACGGCTGGCAGTTTGGCAGGGTGAGCAGCCAACCGTGGTAGTAGGTCCCATGTTCTGTTAGTTGGTCCTGTAGTAGGGCCTATACTCTGTTAGTTATTCCCATACTCTGTTAGTAGGTCCCATACTCTGGTAGTAGGACCCATACTCTGGTAGTAGGACCCATACTCTGATAGTAGGTCCCATACTCTGTTAGTAGGTCCCATACTCTTGTTAGTTATTCCCATACTCTGTTAGTAGGTCCCATACTCTGTTAGTAGGTCCCATACTCTGTTAGTTATTCCCATACTCTGTTAGTAGGTCCCATACTCTGTTAGTAGGTCCCATACTCTTGTTAGTTATTCCCATACTCTGGTAGTAGGACCCATACTCTGATAGTAGGTCCCATACTCTGTTAGTAGGTCCCATACTCTGTTAGTAGGTCCCATACTCTGTTAGTTATTCCCATACTCTGCTAGTAGGTCCCATACTCTGTTAGTAGGTCCCATACTTTGTTAGTAGGTCCCATACTCTGTTAGTAGGTCCCATACTCTGTTAGTAGGTCCCATACTCTGTTAGTTATTCACATACTCTGTTAGTAGGTCCCATACTCTGTTAGTAGGTCCCATACTCTTGTTAGTTATTCCTATACTCTGGTAGTAGGACCCATACTCTGATAGTAGGTCCCATACTCTGTTAGTAGGTCCCATACTCTGTTAGTAGGTCCCATACTCTGTTAGTTATTCCCATACTCTGCTAGTAGGTCCCATACTCTGTTAGTAGGTCCCATACTCTGTTAGTAGGTCCCATACTCTGTTAGTTATTCACATACTCTGTTAGTAGGTCCCATACTCTGTTAGTAGGTCCCATACTCTGTTAGTAGGTATTGTAGTAGGTCCCATACTCTGGTAGTAGGTCCCATTCTCTGGTAGTAGATATTGTAGTAGGTCCCATACTCTGTTAGTAGGTCCTGTAGTAGGAACCATACTCTGGTAGTAGGTCCCATGCTCTGTTAGTAGGTCCCATACTCTGGTAATAGGTCATGTAGTAGGAACAATACTCTGGTAGTAGGTCATGTAGTAGGACCCATACTCTGGTAGTAGGTCCTGTAGTAGGTCCCATACTCTGATAGTAGGTCCTGTAGTATGTCTCATACTCTGGTAGTAGGTCCCATGCTCTGTTAGTAGGTCCCATACTCTGTTAGTAGGTATTGTAGTAGGTCCCATACTCTGGTAGTAGGTCCCATTCTCTGGTAGTAGATATTGTAGTAGGTCCCATACTCTGTGAGTAGGTCCTGTAGTAGGAACCATACTCTGGTAGTAGGTCCCATACTCTGGTAGTAGGACCCATACTCTGGTAGTAGGACCCATACTCTGATAGTAGGTCCCATACTCTGTTAGTAGGTCCCATACTCTTGTTAGTTATTCCCATACTCTGTTAGTAGGTCCCATAATCTGTTAGTAGGTCCCATACTCTGTTAGTTATTCCCATACTCTGTTAGTAGGT